>NC_067398.1:488875343-489175343 GCF_016432865.1 Antechinus flavipes | reverse complement strand
TATAACATAAGATAGAATAGCATTCAAGACTTTGTCAAAACTTTTTATGACAAATTAAAAAGTTCTATATGTACTATGATAATTTCTTGGCCTACCAGTCTATTGTAGTAGACAGAGTACCAGGCCTGCAGTCAGAAAGTCCTGAGTTCAAATCTGGCCTCAGTATGGGCTGGGCAAGTCACTTAGTCCTGTTTGTCTCGGTTTCCTCATTTGTAAAATAAGCTGAAGAAAATGGCAAACTACCTCAATATCCTTGTTAAAGAAAACCCCAAAATGAGTCACAAAGAATCAAGCAGGATTGAAATAATACAATAATAACAACATCTGTCTAGGAAAACTATTGAAAAATATAATGAGGTTACAATATAATGAAACTATGTTGACTTTTAATCATCATTGCTTCTCTTTTTGGACATTCCTTAGCCATCTCTCTGATTCTATAGTTTAGAATTTTGATAGATATCTAACTAAAGCTCTTTAACCAGCAGTCTGACAATTTTACAAGTCTTTTCTTTTTGATGAAAATTGGAACATTTCAGCCTTGTAGCACTTCTATTTTCCACAATTTAAAAAAAAAATCACTTTTTTCTTCTGTCCTTTTAAGTCCATGATCTCAGTCTTACAGAGAAATAAGCAAAATCAAAAGTGAATAGTGTTGCCTTCTCTGTTACCTGTTCTTATCATCACTCCTGGTGCATACTCCTCTAGAGTTCTCTACTGTGCCCTATGAACCTCTTTATCCTACAAGATTCTATCAGCCCGTATCACAGCATATCATCTGCTCCAGTGGCCCTTCTTTCCCTCTGATAGGCGAGTGAAGAGCTCCTCCTATGATTTAATTGCCCAGGTCAACTATCTCTTCATTTCTTTCCTGTTGCACTTCTCTGATCATGCTCTTTACTTGGTACTTTCCTCTCTCTTCCCTTTTTTCAGCTTCCTTTTGTGTGTAGTCTTTTTCTATTACATTATAAGCTCTTTGAGCACAGAGACGATCTTTTGCCTTTCTTTGTATCTCCAGAGTTTAAACACAGTGACTGGCATATAATAGTTATTTAAATGCTTACTGATTAACAGATCCTGTGCAAAGGTCCTATTCCTTATCTGATCTTTCTCTTACGCCCACCTAGCTTGAAAAGTCCCTTTTGTTGTCCTCAACCTAACTGATTTTGTTTTCCTTTTAAATCCGATTGACTGCTTATTTTATCTTTCTTTTCTATCTTTTGACTTCTTATTAAAGTGTTTATTTGATGAAATTAAAATATTCCATTAGTTCATACCACAATTCTTCTTAACAGTGAAATACAAATATAAATAAATTTTCCCAAGTCTGACCCCAAATTCCCATTATCTAACTAACTCTTGGAGAACATGCCAACATGTGTTTGCATGTGTGCATATGTGTGAATGCATGTGCCTGGTGTGGGAATGAGAGAGATGGGGACAATAATAGTATTCTGAGTCTGTGATGACATGATGACAATATGGCATATTAGCCCAAGTATTTTAGCCTGTTTCTTTGAAGTTTGCATTTTTTTTGTGGTTCGAGGTTAATTATGAAGCACATATTCATTCCTTAGAGACTTTCCCTAAAATGACAGATGGAAATTTTCTTATAGAATTGCATAAACTGAAGGTGGCATGAATAAAAAGTAAATACATTCATAATTGTTTTCTACTTTTTAATTATAATATCATCTCATGATACAATTAATAGCCTTAACATAATAAGTGTTTTGAGAGGAAAATAAAAGATTTCTTTAATCATTATATTTAATTTTTCTGAAGGTAATCTATCCCCAAATATATAGTTCATTATACCTATAAGAAGTGGATAGATAGATGAAATATTTGTTATTTTTTATTATGTTAAGCACTTAGGTAATTTGCTAGGCCTTGGAGATTCAAATAAAAGCAAACAAGATAGTCTCTGTCCTCAAGGAGCTTACATTCTGTTTATAGCTTTGGACTTGTCCCAGTGCCAGAGAAATATTCTAAAGTTACAACTCTTTATAAGTTCGGCTCCATGGAAAATTGGATAAGGGATCTGAGCAAAAGGGAGCATGCATGTGGTGAGCAGAGGGCTAGGAGAGTTACTTGTCAAGTAGGATAATGAAGGACTTTTTGGAGGCTCAGAAAATCACACTTGTTCTGAAGGGATTCCTTTTTTTCCAGGTAGGTAGATGAGACTGCTAGACCTGAATGAATATATATGATGGAAACTAGGAAAGACCAGCATTCATTTTTGCATGCTCATAGTTCAGGTAATTGTTTTCTGTTCCTCTGCTTCTAAAGAAGAAAGGGCACTCCAAGGACAGGGTAGACTGGGGGCCTCTGACCATTTTAAGGATTTTTTTTAATCTTTGTATTAAAGCTCATTCTAATGAGAAAATGCAAAACATAAAAGGTGGGAGTCAAGGTATACTATTAATATAAGGGATCATGTTAAAGAGACTATCAACAAAGGATATGCGGATTTGGGCTCTGTCAAGAAAAGGCAAAGGCTCACTTGTGAGTGCGGGTAACTCCAGGATCGATTCTTAATTCTGAAAAGTTTGAAATTCTTGAACAATAGGGCCATGATGAGGACACTGCCAGAAAGTGACTTGTTTGAAATACTGCATTTACAAACAAATATCTCATATGTGTGAAATCTAATAGATGGTAGAATTTAGGATTGGAAAGGACATTAAGGTTAATCTAGAATGACATCTTTAACGATAAGAAAATTGATAGATCAAGAAAAGTTGTGATTTATGCAAGGTCATTCAGATAATAATAAGGGCAGCAATGTCATTTCAGATTTCTAAAGTACTAATGTTTTCAGAGCTATTTTAACAAAATAATTCTGTTAAGTAAATAGAGAGGAAGATGAAACTGAGAGAGGCAAAGTTATTTGTTCATGGTTACACATTTGGCTGGGTCAGGTCTTCTGGCTCAAAAGCCTGCTCCATTCCCTGAAAAAGAACATATTTTAAAGGCTCTGTTCAGATTTTTTAGAAGCTGATTTGGTTAGAAAGAAAAAAAGAAAAACAAATGTGGCCTAATTTGAGTCTAACTTGGATAATTCTGCAAATAGGCAAGCTACTGATTAGCAATAGCAGTCTAGTCTTTGACAATGGAAGATTAAAAAGGCAGCGACATTAGTGAAGGATGATAAATCTATAATAATAATCATCAGCACAGAAAATATTTCAATGATTAAATGAAACTTTTACTTTATAGTAAAGATTTCCAAAATACCAAATCAACTTCTCATGAAGAGATTCCATAAAAATCAAACTTTACTTCAAAAACTACCTATTGTACTGATATTTTTCCTGGTAGAATAATATTACTACTTTGAATTCCTTATGTTTCTTTGCTTCTCCCAAACTTCCTTTCTCTTCATCTTCTCTCTTCATGTATATCACACCCTGCAACAAGTCTTTGCCATTTCATCAGTAAAATTTCTCTTTTGAATAAAAGGAAAGAAAAGGAATAAAATGTAGAAAATGGAAATCTTGGTTCAGATTTTTTGTTTTGTTTACACATTGCCAAATAATTCATTTGACTGATATTTTCACAGGAACTAATTTTTCTAGAGCCTATGAGACACACAGACATTTTATTACAATGATCTAGAGTTAGCCTGGTGTGACAATTAGCCAAGTGATAATTCCAAATACAGAACATAATTAATGGAAAAATCTGGTCTGGTGAACTTGTTTTAAAAATTTTATAATTAAACAATCATATGCAGCTTTTTCAGCCATTGTCCAATTGTTGACTGAATAAGCTGGTGGATATGATTGTGCTGGATTATTATTATGCTTTAAGAAATGATAAACAGGATGCTCCCAGAAAAAAACATGGAAAGGCATGAACTGATGTAAATTGAAATGAGCGCAACCAGGAGAACTTGTTATGCAGTAGTAGTAATGATGCTCTACTATGAATAACTTAGCTATTCTCAGTAATATAATATTTTATGAGAGTTCTGTAAGACTTACAATGAAAAGTACTGGCCATTTCCAGAGAAAGAACTGATAGAGTCTGAATGCAGATCAAAAATACTTTTTATTTATTTTTTATGAGCCTGTGTTTTCTTTTTACAGAATGACTTACATAAAAATGGATTTTGTATGATGACACATTTATAAACTATGTCAAATCACTTGCTTTCTTATTGTGAGAGGTGAAGAGAGGGATTGAATTTGGGGCTCAATATTTGAAAAAATAATGTTAAAATTGTTGTCATGTGAAATTGGGAAAAATAAAATACTAAGTAGGACATAATTTTTAAAAGATTTTACATTTATTTTTGAAAAAGCCTTTACTATGCATGTCAAATGCTCAATATACTGGGAAATAGACTTTGGTCCCTTCGTTTTTACTTCCCTGATTTTAGCTTGTGTATCCATTTTTTCCAGCACTAGCAGTTACATTCATTCTATTTCTCTTTTGAGAGAAAAGTACCCTCCAGGCCTGTACTTGCTTTGTCCTACTCTTTTTTATGTTTGCAGTGATTTTATTATAAGTTCTGAAAAGTAGTAGCCAGAATTTATTGAACTTTCTCCCTCAGTGAGGAACACAGTAGTAACCAAACACAAATGTTTGGTCAGGATTATTGGGCATATGAGTATCCAACAGTACACTCCCTCCAACAACAGAGTGAAGAGATTTAACTTGGCAAATAAAAATGGAATTTTGTTGAGATCATAGCAGTCATGCAATGGATTGTCTTTGCAATAATCTTAAAGGCTAAAAAGATCACAATTCAGTAGTCTCTCTTGGAAATTCATTCACTATTAGATAAAAATATCTGAAATCAGGCAGAAATGAGTCCAACAGCTTGATAATTCTTTTAAATTTGTGAAAGTAGAACTTGTTATAGAATTATAGCTTTTAGAAATGGAAAATAATTTGTCATAGCTATTTCCTGCCTTGAAAAATGACCTTATTTCTACTGCATACATATTTTGCATATACTTAATATGTATACCTGCTATTTCCCACGATAGAATGTAAGTTCCTGGAAGGCAGAAGTTTCATTTATGTCTTTGTGTCCTTAGAACCTAGCACAGTGCCTGATATATAGTAAGTGCTTAATAAATGCTCCATATGTTAATTATTGTATTATTCTAAAATTATTACTTTCTGTGTTTTGAATTAATTTCACAAACAAATAGGAAAGGAATGTGCCTTGAATGTTATTTATTCTCAAAATTATTAGAAAAAATATCCCTGTGACTTTTCAAGGAATATCTCCAAGGAATTAATGAAAGAATGAAAATACATTTATTAAATGCTTACTTATGCACAAAGCACTGTGGAAGTGATGAGCATGCAAATAGGAAAGCAATATATTCCCTGCACTTTAGGAGTTCACATTCTAATAGGGTAAGAAAACACATATAGAAAGTGCTACAAGTTGGTGGAAAGACCCATAGTGATCTTTAGAGCAAAGCAGATGCTACATATCCATAGTGTCATTTCTATCAATAAAATCATATTAGATTCTGATGCTGAACTATTCAATGGTGGTAATAATTTTGGTAATGATGTTTCTAAGTCTTTTTTGTTTAGGTTGTTGAGATGGAGAATGCAGCATTTAAAGAGGAAGTTGCAAGGGTTGCTGGCTATGAGGCAAAATGGAACATTCATATGGGAATTTGGGGGGGAATATTGGGCTTTTCTGCTCATTCATGGAAGCATTTGGTATTAGTAGGGATGAAGAATCCCTTTTCCACAGAGTTACTTCTCTAAATGAAGGGATAAAAATTTGTTTTATAATGAACATTTTTCTACAAATTAAAAATAAAGACCTTATATATTTAATATCAATGCCATTCTCCTTCAGGTAATGGAATATTAGAAGAATGAAAATGGAGGGTTACACAAAGGACAACAAAGAGGAACAAAGCAGGCAAAAGGCTATTATGTAATACTTTATTAACATAAACAGCAGAAAAATGGTTTTAAAGATGAAAAAACCTATATATATATATATATATGTGTGTGTGTGTGTGTGTGTGTGTGTGTGTGTGTGTGTGTGTGTATGTGTGTATGGATACATATTTGTATACACACATGCATACACACATTATATATATATATATATATATATATATATATATATATATATATATATATATATATAATGTGACAAAGAATGTGAAATGTTTGAAATATATAAGAGGTAAGTGGATAAATACATACTCTGTTGGTATCCTTCTGATGTCATAGCAAAGCCCCCAAACATATTAGGCACACTCCTCCTGTGTGGTATTTATAGGTGAAAAGGGTAGGATTGGAACAGGATATCCAGGCATCCAATTGATTGTGATCTGCTTTGTTGGAGTGAATACTGAGATCAATGTGATCATGCATTGGTTGGAGTGATTGAGAGTATTGGTGTAATAGATCTTAAAAAAAAGGAATATTCATTATTATTCATTTTTATT
Organism: Antechinus flavipes; assembly: GCF_016432865.1. NCBI lineage: Eukaryota > Metazoa > Chordata > Mammalia > Dasyuromorphia > Dasyuridae > Antechinus > Antechinus flavipes. Next base: position 489,168,900 of record NC_067398.1, on the reverse strand, counting down.
CATAGATTTGCAGGCTTCTTTGATTCTTGTTCTTTTGGATATAACTAACTGTGGAATCATTCTTCCCTATCTAGGATTTAACAACTGGAAAATATTTTTCCCTTCCTTAAACTGTTTTATAATATGTGCACTTTAAGATTTCCCCTTGTTATGCCTGGCTAGTAATCCATGACATTTAGAATTGCTTGTGAGAATTCTTATTCACCTGTTCTCTGCTTTAGTAGACTTTAATATTAATCTAAGGAATCTAGTAGGCAAAAAAAATATAAAGCCTGTCTCAAAATGAAAATTCATTTGTTTAAAAAAAAAAAACCTTTTTTTAAAGAAACAGTTCTTTGCAGTTTTAAGAGCAGGGAGTTTAAGGAATATTATTTTTCATATTTTGATAACTACTATTTTATTTCAAGTATTTAAAAATATTCTGGGAAGAGGACCATAGACATCAGACTATTAGAGGAGTCCATGGAAGAAAAGGACTCCTACTTTAGAATCAGCATTTAGCAATAATTTCCCTGCATTTCAAGTAGTTTAAAGAATTCAGTTCAGTACTGTTGAAACACACACAAGTTAAAAAACAAATATTTCGTAGCCATCTTTTTAAAAATGGCTTATGCAAATATTTTACAAATGAGGAAATGAAAGGGATGTGATTTGCCTTACTTTGATAGCAACTAACACAATTGGCATTTGGGCCTAGTTTCCCCATTGTACCTTTATTTAACAATATTCTTTCCAAATGTGTTACCCCAAGTAAAAACATAATGCCAGTTTTTCTCTAGCCAGAATAGAGAACATCAGGGTGATCACAACTGCAACCTTAGATACCACAATCTTTCGAAGTGTTCATTAACATGGATGACTTCATTGATCTTGCAATCCATTAAAATCAAATCTTTTTCAGATGAACCCTAGCATAGTGATATCTGATATTGTACCTGTGAAATTAATTCGTGGAACCAACATCTAAAAAACTGCCAAAACCTCAACATTTATCCCTTATGAATTTCATCATGTTAGATCAACTGTTCCAGCCTGTTAACATTGTTTAAAAATTTTTAGAAGGCAGTAATGTTAATTGAATAGTAGATGACATGTTAAAGATCTGAATTTTATTTTTAATAATAGCTTTTTATTTTTAAAATTCATGCAAAGATAATTTTCAGCATTCACTCTTGCAAAACTTTGTGTTCCAAAATTTTTTTCCTCCATTTCCCTCACTTTCCCCTCCTAGATAGCAATTAATCTAATATAGATTAAATGCGTGCAATTCTTCTAAACATATTTCCACATTCATCATGCTGCACAAGAAAAATCAGCTCAAAAAGGAAAAAGAAATGAGAAAGAAAATAAATCAAGCAAACAACAACAAAAATGTGAAAATTCTATATTGTGATTCATATACAATCCCTGCAATCCTCTTTCTGAATACAGATGGCTCTCCATCACAAGTCTTTTGGAATTAACCTGAATCACCTCATTGTTGAAAAGAGCCAAATCCATTACAGTTGATGATCACATAGTCTTGTTGTTGTTGTGTACAATGTTCTCTTAGCATCAGTTCACTCAGCATCAGTTCATGTAAATCTCTCCAGGCCTTTCTGAAACCATCCTGCTGATGGTTTCTTATAGAACAATAGTATTCCATAGCATTCATATACTATAACATAGAGCCATTCCCCAACTGATGGGCATCCACTCATTTTCCTTGCTCCTACAAAAAGGGCTGCCACAAGGGTCCTTTTCCTTCTTTTATAAACTATTTGGGATACAGCCCCAGTAGAGACACTGCTGGATCAAAGGAAGCACAGTTGGTAGCCCTTTGGGCATAGTTCCAACTTATTCTACAGAATCGTTGGATCAGTTCACAACTTCGCCAACAATGTATTAGAGTCATAGTTTTTCTATATGCCCTCCAACTTATATCATTATCTTTTCCTGTCATCTTAACCTATCTGGGAGAAGTAGTGTAGTATCTCAGAATTGTTTAAGCTCATTTTGAATCCTAAGTCATCCATTATCCCATTCAGCTTTGTGTTACCTTCATATTTGATAAATCTGCCCACCTATTCTTTCATTCAGATCACTGATAAATATAGGATTGTGCTTAGGTTTTCTGGGGACTTTCACTGAAAACTTTCTTTTACGTGTATATAGAACTATTAGCAACTTCTCAAGTCTAATCATTAGACTAATTTTTTAACAAATTTTATAACTATGCTGTCCATATCTCATCTTTCCCATGAGAATAATACAAGAGATATTATTAAAATCCTGATAATGTAAACCCGAAGAATTTCCATGATCCAATAAAATATAAGCTTCATTAGGTCAGTGACTTTCATTTTTCCTTTTTCAACCTTAGTACTTAGTATAATGGCTGGTATATAAGGAGTAATAGTAAATGTTTATTCAGTAAATGAATTATCCAATTTCATAATATTGTCCAAAAGGAACACAATCTGGCACAACCTGTTCATGAAACATATATACTTTATATATAAATAAATATATATGTATTACCATCTACTCTGCCTTCCTACTTTAAAGACAAGGGGCTCTTTTTCACATTAGAATGCAAGCTCTTTGAGAATAGAGATTGTCTTTATTTATCACCAATGTGTGCACAATGCTTTGTTCATAAGTGTTTAATAAATCCTTTTCATTTATTCAGTCATTCATGAAGCCACGCTGTGTCCATATGTTCAGTCTTCCTCATTTTAGATATTCATCTATCATCCCTAAAATAAAATATTCCCCAACTGCCTTGACTCAAAGACAAGGCAACTAGTCTATAACTTGGGATTCCATTTCCTTTTTTCTTTTTTTTAAATCAGAGTCCCCTCCCTCCAAGTTTGGGATATTCTACTTGTTTTCCATGATTTTTCAAAGATCATTGACAGTGGTTCATCAAGTTCTTCTGTTATATCTTTCAGAATCTAAAGATGGAGCAGTACATTTGAATCCAATGATATATTCTGTGAAGATTCTTAAGTGCTTTCTTCTTTTCTCCCTATTTATCTTGAGAGTCAAAACTCTATCAGTCATGCATTGTTGGTGGATTGTGAACGAATCCAACCATTCTGGAGAGCAATCTGGAATTATGCCCAAAAAGTTATCAAACTGTGCATACCCTTTGATCCAGCAGTGTTACTTCTGGGCTTATATCCCAAAGAAATACTAAAGAAGGGAAAGGGACCTGTATGTGCCAAAATGTTTGTGGCAGCCCTGTTTGTAGTGGCCAGAAACTGGAAATTGAATGGATGCCCATCAATTGGAGAATGGCTGAGTAAATTGTGGTATATGAATGCTATAGAATATTATTGTTCTGTAAGAAATGACCAGCAGGATGAATACAGAGAGACTTGAAGAGACATACATGAACTGATGCTGAGTGAAATGAACAGAACCAGGAGATCATTATATACCTCAACAACAATACTGTATGAGGATGTATTCTGATGGAAATTTTTTTTTTTTGACAAATAAAAGATCTAATTCAGTTCCAATTGATCAATGATGGACAGAAGCAGCTACACCCAAAGAAAGAACATTGGGAAATGAATGTAAATTGCTTGTATTTTTGTTTTTCTTCCCAGGTTATTTTTATCTTCTGAATCCAATTCTTCCTGTGCAACAAGAGAACTGTTCAGTTCTGCACACATATATTATATCTAGGATATACTGCAACATATTTAACATATATTGGACTGCTTGCCATCTGGGGGAAGGGGTAAAGAGAGGGAGGGGAAAAATCAGAACAGAAGTGAGTGCAAGGGACAATGTTGTGAAAAATTACCCAGGCATGTGTTCTGTCAATAAAAACTTATAATTATTTTAAAAAAATAAAATAAAATAACTGTAAAAAAAACTCTATCTGTCATTATTGTTTGGGCTTTACAATCTAAGGGTTATTTTCCCTGGTGGAGAAAGAAGAAAAAAGACTTGGGCAGCTTTTTTTCCCTCTATTGTCAGTTGTGCACCATAATTTGTAGCCTTAGCCTTTTGTGACCCTCCTTTTTTCATTAAAATGGTTACAAATAAAATGATCATGTAATTAAAAAAAACAAAACTAGAGAATCAACACATATGTATAAATATACAAAAGATAAATATAAAAGAAGAAACTGATCCAATGGTCTTGTGATGAAGAAAGTCATCTAAAAGAGAAAGTCATCTAAAAGACAGTGGGAATTGAATGTAGACTACAATATAGTATTTTCATTTGTTTGTTGTTTGCTTGCATTTTGTTTTCTTTCTCATTTATTTTTTCCTTTTTCGTCTGATTTTTCTTGTGCAACATGACCTTTGTGGAAATATGTATGGAGGAATGGCACATATTTAACATATATTGGATCATTTGCTGACCTGGGGGAGATAGTGGAGGAAAGGGCGAGAAAAATTAGAACACAGAGTTTTGTAGAGGTGAATATCAAAAATTTCCATGTGTATATTTTGAAAATAAAAATCTTTAATTAAAAAAAAAGAAAAAAGAAGAAACTGAAAATTATAGAAAAATGGAATAATGGAGAACAAAAAAATCATACAATTGATAACTAAAATAAAAAGTTAGTTCTTTGAAGACTAACAAAGTCAATAACTAAACTAGATCAATAAATGAATAATAGAGAAGAAATTTTTTTCAGAGGAATTTTTTAAAAAGATTACCAGAATCTACTATACAAATTTTGTTAACAGAATTGAGAATTTAAAGAAAAAGGTGATCAACTACAAAAATGTAAAATAAAAAAAAAGCAAATAAGAAATGAAACTTTAAAATAAAATCAGAAGGTAACACCTAACAATCCATAGGTTAATACCCAATGGGAAAAAATCAAAAGCCTAGATCAGATAAATTTATAGGTAATTCTATCAAATGTATTAAGAACAATTAAGACTTCTAAACAAATCATGCCCAGTTTTTCAGAAATAAAGCACTTCACCAAGTTGCTTTCAGAAGACTAATATGACTTTAATAACTAAACTAGGGAGCCATAAAGAAGACAGCTGAAGAGTATAAAACAATTTCACTCAGGAATATTTATGTTAAAATTTTAAGAAAAATCTCAGCAATAAGACTACTCTAATATATCAAAACATATTAACTAAGATCAAGTTGAATTTATACCAAACATACAAAAACAATTCAACCTCAGAAAATTAATTAATGAAATTGATAGTAAAGACAAAATCAAATGATGCTACAATTTTAAAAAGTTACAGAAAATGCAACAATTTTTATGTTAAAAACATAAAATATCTTTTTTCTTAATATAATAAAATTATATGTCTAAAATGAAAAACTAACAACATTTGTAATCGAGATATATTAGAAATTTTCTAAATAAATATAAAGATAAATAAAGTGAGGCTATTCCTTCTTAATATTACTTGGGTACAGTTCTTCATATGCAGGCCATAACAATAAGACAAGAGAAAGTATAGTAAAAAACTGAGAAATAAAAGAGCAAATTATCTGCTAACATGATTGTTTAATTAATCAATCAACAAGCATTTATCAAATACTACAGTTGGGGATCTATAAATGGGCATGATTAAATTTATTCACTTATATAATAGATCTTATATTTTACATCTTGAAGGAACTTTTAACATGTAATACCATTTTTTTTTCTGTAATCACTATTTTTATAGGATTTAGCATTGAATTGATAAGATTTTGAAAATTTTTTAATTGTCATCATATCACTCTTTTATCACATGGATAGCAAGTATACTCTTGATAAACAATCCATTATTATTATTTTAGTTTTATTTTATTTAATATTTTCCTCAGTTATGTTCAAAACAAGTTTTGCACATTTAAAAAAAAAATTGAGTCCTAGCTTCTCTCCCTTATCACCACCACTCACAATTAAGAAACCATATGTGAAGTTATGCAAAGCATTTCTATAAAAGTCAACAGTCCATTTTAAAATATAAATATTTTTCATAATATTTTATTTTTCTAATTAAATGTAAAGATAGTTTTCAAAATTCATTTTTGTACGACTTTGAGTTCCAACTTTTTTCCTGCTTTTCTCTTTTAACTTCTCCTTCTCCAAGAGAGCAAGCAAACTGATATCTCATATATCTACAATCATTTTAAGCAAATTTTCATATTTGTCATGTTGTGAAAGAAAAATCAGAACAAAAGGGGGAAAAACCATGAGAAAGAATAAGCAAACACAAGAAAAAGCAAAAATAGTATGCTTTAATCCTCAGTCAGTCTCTATAATTCTCCTTCTGGATGTGGATGGAATTTTCCATTCCAAGTCTATTGGGATTGTCTTAGATCACTTTATAGCTGAGAACTAAGTCTATCATGGTTGATCATCACACAAGCTTGCCACTGAATATAGTGTTCTCAAGGTTGTGCTCACTTCACTAAGCTTCAATTTGTGTAAGTCTTCCCAGGCTTTTCTGAAATAAACCTGTTCATCATTTCTTAGAGAATAATAGTATTTCTTAGAGAACAAAATCCATAAATTCATATACTATAACTTATTCAGTCATTCCCCAATTGATGGGAACCCATTCAATTTCAAATTCCTTGCTACCACAAAAAAGAGCTACTACAAATATTTATTAACAAAATTGAGAATTTAAGTAAAATAGATGATCAGCTACAAAAATATTTCTGTGGGATATAGATCCAGTAGTAACAGTTCAATTTTTGAAATTATATTTTTAGGCTTTTGATGGCCCTTACGTAAGACTACTAAAGTATGTTTTTCTGCATCTCAAGTAAATTTGTTAATCTTTCATGATAGGTGACGTGGTATAACACTGTATTGAATTATTCCATTTTGATTTAGGATTTCTGTAACTCTAGAAAATCTTGCTCCTTGGCATATTAGTAGATTTGCCAGAATTCATTGTTCCCCTAAGGGAAAAAGAGACTTATAGGTCTACTTGAAGTAAAAAAAATTCCACAACAAATTTTAGATAGAGGTTTTCAGATGATGATTCATTATTCAAGCTTATTCAAGCTTCATCTGTCAATGGTATGATATTGTATGAAAAACATGTTTATTACCTTTTTTCCTATCATAAGTACTGCAGTATTTTTGTCATATTGCTCATGACAAGTGATTTTCTTCAGAGATATGGTTAACCATGTACTAAAAGTTCATCTTCCCATTTCCTTCAAGGGCCTTTTTTTTTCCCCCTGAGGCAGTTGGGGTGTCACAAAACTAGAAAGTGTTAAGTGTCTGAGGTCAGATTTGAACTCAGGTCCTTCTGACTTCAGGGCTCATGCTCTATCTACTGTATCACCTGGCTGCCACATGGCCTTCATTTTTTGAGAATTAATTATCCTTTGAAAATAGTTTGTCAGCTCTTGGTATTGTTTTTCATTTCTTTGGTATGACTGATTTTCTTTAGTATGACTGATCCTATTTCATTGTGAATTTGAATATCATTTGAAACATTTGACTTCACTTCACCAACAACCCCAGAAATATCTCCAGTAATAATGAAGTATGTATTTTAAAATCTAGAACTTTTGCACATTGCCTCAAATTAACAAATTCTTAACAATCATAGAAATAAAAAACAAACAAAACAGAGATTTGGAATACACATAAGGCACAAAATATATTATCCAATTAAAAACAACTATTTGAAGATGACAAACTGGAACAACATGATCTCATCTGGTCAGAGTCAGGCATTCTTGGTCAGCCTAGTGTCAAAAGAAGCATATGAGCTGGATCATTGCTTTCCCAAAATGAAATCATATTGAAATTATTGCTTGTCCCAAATAATTTGCACTGCATTATATATACTAAGGATTAACACCAGAAACTGAGACTATAAAAAATAAAATAAAATAATGTATATCATTAAGAAATGTATCATGTTGCTAGAAATAACACATTTATGAATATTGATATCAATATTTTTTAATTTTTATTTAATAATTACTTTATATTGACACTCGTTTCTGTTCCAAATTTTTTCCCCTCCCTCCCTCCACCCCCTCCTCTAAATGGCAAGCAGTCCTTTATATGTTGGATATGTTGCAGTATATCCTAGATACAATATATGTTTGCAGAACCGAACAGTTCTCTTGTTGCATAGGGAGAATTGGATTCAGAAGGTATAAATAACCCGGGAAGAAAAACAAAAATGCAGATAGTTCACATTCGTTTCCCAGTGTTCTTTCTTTGGGTGTAGCTGCTTTTGTCTGTCATTTATCAATTGAAACTCAGTTAGGTCTCTTTGTCAAAGAAATTCACTTCCATCAAAATATGTCCTCATACAATATTGTTGTCGAAGTGTATAATGATCTCCTGGTTCTGCTCATTTCACTTAGCATCAGTTCATGTAAGTCTCGCCAGTCCTCTCTGTATTCATCCTGCTGGTCATTTCTTACAGAATAATAATATTCCATAACATTCATATACCACAATTTACCCAGCCATTCTCCAATTGATGGGCATCCATTCCTTTTCCAGTTTCTAGCCACTACAAATAGGGCTGCTACAAACATTTTGGCATATACAGGTCTCTTTCCCTTCTTTAGTATTTCTTTGGGATATAAGCCCAATAGAAACACTGCTGGATCAAAGGGTATGTACAGTTTGATAATTTTTTGGGCATAATTCCAGATTGCTCTCTAGAATGGTTGGATTTGTTCACAACTCCACCAACAATGCATTAGTGTCCCAGTTTTTCCGCATCCCCTCCAACATTCATCATTGTTTTTTCCTGTCATCTTAGCCAATCTGACAGGTGTGTAGTGGTATCTCAGAGTTGTCTTAATTTGCATTTCTCTGATCAATAATGATTTGGAACACTCTTTCATATGAGTGGTAATAGTTTCAATTTCATCCTCTGAAAATTGTCTGTTCATATCCTTTGACCATTTATCAATTGGAGAATGGCTTGATTTCTTATAAATTTGAGTCAGTTCTCTATATATTTTGGAAATGAGGCCTTTATCAAAACCTTTAACTGTGAAGATGTTTTCCCAGTTTGTTGCTTCCCTTCTAATCTTGTTTGCATTAGTTTTATTTGTACAAAGGCTTTTTAATTTGATGTAATCAAAATTTTCTATTTTGTGATCAGTAATGGTCTCTAGTTCATCTTTGGTCACAAATTTCTTTCTCCTCCACAAGTCTGAGAGATAAACTATTCTATGTTCCTCTAATTTATTTATAATCTCGTTCTTTATGCCTACGTCATGGACCCATTTTGATCTTATCTTTGTATATGGTGTTAAGTGTGGGTCCATGCCTAATTTCTGCCATACTAATTTCCAATTATCCCAGCAGTTTTTATCAAATAATGAATTCTTTTCCCAGAAGTTAGGGGCTTTGGGTTTGTCAAACACTAAATTGCTATAGTTGACTATTCTGTCTTGTGAACCTAGCCTTTTCCACTGATCCACTAATCTATTTCTTAGCCAATACCAAATGGTTTTGGTGACTGCTGCTTTATAATATAATTTTAGATCAGGTACAGCTAGGCCACCTTCATTTGATTTTTTTTTTTTATTAATTCCCTTGAGATTCTCGACTTTTTATTGTTCCATATGAATTTTGTTGTTATTTTTTCTAGATCATTAAAATATTTTCTTGGAAGTCTGATTGGTATAGCACTAAATAAATAGATTAGTTTAGGGAGTATTGTCATCTTTATTATGTTTGCTTGGCCAATCCAAGAGCACTTAATATTTTTCCAATTATTTAAGTCTGACTTTATTTGTGTGGAGACTTTTTTATAATTTTGCTCATATAATTCCTGACTTTCCTTTGGTAGATAGATTCCCAAATATTTTATGGTATCAACAGTTATTCTGAATGGAATTTCTCTTTGTATCTCTTGCTGTTGGGTTTTGTTGGTGATGTATAAAAATGCTGAGGATTTATGGGGATTTATTTTGTAGCCAGCTACTTTGCTAAAATTATGAATTATTTCCAAAAGCTTTTTAGTAGAATCTCTGGGGTTCTCTAGGTATACCATCATATCATCTGCAAAGAGTGATAGTTTAGTTTCCTCATTGCCTACTCTAATTCCTTTAATCTCTTTCTCGACTCTTATTGCCGAGGCTAGTGTTTCTAATACGATATTAAATAATAATGGTGATAGTGGGCAACCTTGCTTCACTCCAGATCTTACTGGGAAAGGTTCCAGTTTTTCCCCATTGCATATGATGCTTACTGAGATGATCATATGGTTTTTGTTTGTTTGGTTATTGATATAGTCAATTATGCTAATAGTTTTCTTAATATTGAACCAGCCCTGCATTCCTGGTATAAATCCTACTTGGTCATAGTGTATTATCCTGGTGACGATTTTCTGTAAGCTTTTTGCTAATATTTTATTTAAGATTTTAGCATCAATATTCATTAGGGAGATTGGTCTATAATTTTCTTTCTCTGTTTTCAGCCTACCTGGTTTAGGTATCAGTACCATGTCTGTGTCATAAAAGGAGTTTGGTAGGACTCCTTCAATCCCTATTTTTTCAAATAGTTTATATAGCATTGGAGTTAATTGTTCTTTAAATGTTTGGTAGAATTCACATGTAAATCCATCTGGTCCTGGGGATTTTTTCTTAGGGAGTTGATTGATAGTTTGTTCTATTTCTTTTTCTGAGATGGGACTGTTTAGGATATTTACTTCTTCCTCTGTTAGTTTGGGCAAGCTATATTTTTGGAGGTATTTTTCTATTTCTTTTAAGTTGTCAAATTTATTGGCATAAAGTTGGGCAAAGTAACTCCTAATTATTGCTCTAATTTCCTCTTCGTTAGTGGTGAGTTCTCCCTTTTCATTTTTAAGACTAACAATTTGATTTTCCTCTTAACTTTTTTTAATCAGATTTACTAAGAGTTTGTCTATTTTGTTGGTTTTTTCATAGAACCAACTCTTAGTTTTATTAATTAATTCAATAGTTTTTTTACTTTCAATTTTATTGATCTCTCCTTTTATTTTTAGAATTTCAAGTTTAGTGTTTGACTGGGGGTTTTTAATTTGTTCCTTTTCTAGCATTTTTAGTTGCAAACCCAATTCATTGACCTTCTCTTTCTTTATTTTATACAAATAGGCCTCTAGAGATATGAAATTACCCCTTTTTACCACTTTGGCTGCATCCCATACATTTTGGTATGATGTCTCATTATTATCGTTTTCTTGGGTGAAGTTATTAATTATGTCTATGATTTGCTGTTTCACCCAATCATTCTTTAGTATGAGATTATTTAGTTTCCAATTATTTTTTGGTCTACTTCCCCCTGGTTTTTTGTTGAATGTAATTTTCATTGCATCGTGGTCTGAAAAGGATGCATTTACTATTTCTGCCTTACTGCATTTGAGTTTGAGGTTTTTATGTCCTAATATATGGTCAATTTTTGTGTAGGTTCCATGAACTGTTGAAAAGAAAGTTTATTCCTTTCTGTCTCCATTACATTTTCTCCAGAGATCTATCATATCTAACTTTTCTAATATTCTATTTACCTCTTTGACTTCTTTCTTATTTATTTTGTGGTTTGATTTATCTAATTCTGAGAGTGCAAGGTTAAGATCTCCCACTATTATAGTTTTACTGTCTATTTCTTCTTGCAGCTCTCTTAATTTCTCTTTTAAGAATTTAGATGCTACCCCACTTGGTGCATATATGTTTAATATAGATAGTGCTTCATTATCCATGCTACCCTTTAGCAAGATATAGTGCCCTTCCTTATCTCTTTTAATTAGGTCAATTTTTGCTTTAGCTTGATCTGAGATCAGGATGGCTACCCCTACTTTTTTGACTTCACCTGAAGCATAGTAGATTTTGCTCCAACCTTTTACCTTTAACCTGCATGTATCTCCCCGCTTCAGGTGTGTTTCCTGTAAACAACATATTGTAGGATTCTGGCTTTTAATCCATTCTGCTAACCGCTTCCTCTTTATGGGGGAGTTTACCCCGTTCACATTTATGGTTAGAATGACCAATTCTGTATTACTTGCCATCTTGTTAACCCCGGTTTACGCTTTTCTCCCTTCTTTCCCCTTTCCCCCCTTCCCAGTATTAAGCTTGTGAGCACCACTTGCTTCTCACAGCTCTCCCTTTTTAGTATCCCTCCCCCCGCCTTAGAGTTCCTCCCCCTATCTTACCCCTTTCCCTCCCAGTTTCCGTATTCCCTTCCGCTTAGCTTATTCCTTCCCTTTTCACTTTTCCCTTCTCACTTTTCAATGAGGTGGGAGAAGTTTCACCATAGATTGAATATGTCTTAAGATTTTTCACTTAAAGCCAATTCTGAAGGCAGTAAGATACCCACTATATTCATCCCCCTCCATTCTTTCTCTCAGATATAATAGGTTTCCTATGCCTCTTCATGAGATGTACTACCCCCACTTTCCCCTTTTTCTGGTTCAATGTCCTTTCCACATCAATTTCTAGAACAAGGTATACATGTATTCTTTATACATCTATATAGTCGAAATATAGTTCCCAAGATTAATCTTTACCTTTTTAGATTTCTCTTGAGTTCTATATTTGTAGATCAAACTTTTTGTTAAGTTCTGGCTTTTTCATCAGAAATAGATGAAATTCGCTTACTTCATTGAATGTCCATCTTCTTCCCTGGAAAAAGATGCTCATTCTCGCTGGGTAAGTTATTTTTGGTTGCATACCAAGTTCCTTAGCCTTTCGGAATATAATATTCCAGGACTTTCGATCTTTTAATGTGGATGCTGCCAGATCCTGGGTGATCCTTATTGTGGCTCCTTGATAGTTGAATTGGGTTTTTCTAGCCGCTTGCAATATTTTTTCCTTCATCTGAGGGTTCTGGCATTTGGCCACTATATTCCTTGGTGTTTTGATTTTAGGATCCCTTTCAGTGGGTGATCGATGAATCCTTTCAATGTTTATTTTTTCCTCTGTTCCTATGACTTCTGGGCAGTTCTCTTTGATAATTTCCTGGAAAATAGTGTCCAGGCTCTTTTTTCATCATGCTTTTCTGGAAGTCCAATGATTCTCAGATTGTCTCTCCTGGATCTGTTTTCCAGGTCTGTTGTCTTCCCCAGAAGGTATTTCACATTTTTCTCCATTGTTTGATTTTTTTGGATTTGCTTGACTGATTCTTCTTGTCTCCTCGAGTCATTCAATTCCACTTGTTCAATTCTGATTTTCAGTGAAGTGTTCTCTTCACTCACTTTTTTAAAATCTTTTTCTAATTGTCCCATTGAGTTCTTTTGTTCTGTGGAATTTTTTTCCATTTCGCCAATTTTGTTTTCCAGTTCACCAATCCTATTTTTCAAGGATTTTACTTCTTTATCCACTCTCTCTTTAACTTTCTCCAGGCTCTTTTGCCAAGCCTCCCTCTCCCTTTCCCAAGCCTCCCTCTCCTTTTCCCAAGCCTCCTTCTCCTTTTCCCAAGCCTCCCTCTCCTTTTCCCAAGCCTCACTCTGCTTTCCCCATTTTTCTTCTAGCTCCCTTGTGAGAGCCTTTTTAATCACTTCTATGAGGTTCTTCTGTGCTGAGGGGCAGACGATCTCCTCCTTTGGGGAATCACCTGGGGACTGCCTGTTTTTAGTCTCCTCAGGATTTAGAGTCTGCTCTCTATCTGTGTAGAAGCTGTCAAGGGTTAAAGTCCTCTTCAGCTTCTTGCTCATTCTGTCTATTAATCAGAGACAAACTACCAAAGAAAAACAGAAAAAACTGGAGTCTTTCTTTGGGGGGGGGGGGGGGGGGGGGCTGGGTGTGTTACCGAGCTTCCTCTACAGACTGCAGGGGGCAGCAGTGAGGCACTAGCAGGACTGTGCTGCGCCTGCGCTCTGAGATCCCAAAGCGTGCTGAGTCACTGAGGGGGGGGAAGGGGGGGGCCAGGTCCTGAGAGACTCCAGCTGTTTGCGGTTGTGTTCTTCAGCCCCGGTGTTTTTAGCTTCTCTGCTGGGCTGCTGACTTGCTGCAGGTTCCAAACCTGTAGCGAAGCTCTCCCCACAGAGACGGCTGCGATCACTCCCCACCCCCTCTCAGCTCTGCTCCCGTGCTCTCACTGCCGCTGCCCTCAGCCTGCGCCCGATCTAAAACCGCCCCAGCCCTCCAGTAAAGACAGACCTTTCTTGGCGAATCTCAAGGATGGCTTCTCTTGGTAACTATTTGTGGGTTTTTTTCAGTCAAGCATTAATTCAGAGGCTTGTAATGAAGTGGATAGTGAGAGAAAGCGCGGCGCTTATGCAGCTGTGAGCCTCCTCTCCGCCATCTTAACCGGAAGTCTATTGATATCAATATTGATGTAGATAGAAGAAAAGGAGACAAGAATTTATTTAGTACCAGTATCAAGTACTGTGTTAACTAACGTATAAAAGTCTCATTTAATCCTTACAGCAATGAGAAAGGGGCTATTATTATCCCTGTTTTAGAGTTGAAGAAACTGAGGCACACATGATTTGTCAGATCACCCAGCTCAGACACAGTGTGTGAAGCCAGATTTGTACTCAAATATCTGAGGCTTCCAGGGCCAGAGCTACTCAGGAAAGATAAATAGCTGATTCTTGAGTTGAGTTTTGAAAAGACCAAAAATACCAAGAAATAAAGGTAATGAGGGACTGCATTCCACATATGGGGAACTGACAGTGCAAAAGCATTGTAGAGTTAGTTAATTAGAAAATGTCAGAATTGTCAGAGTTTAACTGAGGCAATTAATTGCTTCAAAAAAGTATTAGGATATGGAAGAAATACATAAAAATCATCAATATATCTACACAGTGATAACAATAAGTAGAAAGAAATGAAAAAGAAATTCTACTCAAAACAACTCCAAGTGCTTCAATTTTTACAAGTCAAATCTATTATAAGAAAATATTTGTAAAATTACAATACAAATACATAAAATAAGATATTAATTGCTCATTGTTGAGCTATGTTAATATAATAAAATCAGTGATATTATCTGAACTAATTTGCATATTTAGTGCTATTCCAATTAAAGCATCAAGTAGTTATATGAAAGAACTAGATAAAATAATTTAAAAAATTATTTGGATTATATCTTAGACTAGATTACAAAGCAGTAATCATAAAAACATTTTCAATATTGGTTAAAATGAAAGATCATAAAAGCACAAACAAGAAACAATCAAGTTCATTGGTCTAGTGTTGGATAAACAAACACAAATTACAAGAAGAAGGACTTATTATTGGCCACAAAGTGTTGGCAAAACTGGAAGATAGTTTGGTTAAAAAGTAACATTGTATTAAGGTAGCTGGGTGGCACAGTGGATAGAGTACAGGCTCTGGAGTAAGAAAGAATCATCTTCCTAAATTCAAATCTGGGCTCAGCCATTTACTAGCTCTGGGACCCTGATATTCCTCATATGTAAAATGAGCTGGAGAAAGAAATAACAAACTACTCCAGTATCTTTGCAAAGAAAACCCAAGACGGGGGTCATGAAGAATTGTATTTGACTGAAAGAAAAAAAAAAAAACTGAACAAAAATAACAACAGGTTTATATTAGAATTTCCCACCACATACCAAAATATGATCTAAATAGGTATGACTTCACCTCAGTCAAACTTAAAAAAGGTCGAGGTCTCCCTGTTTCATCCAGGGCATCTCTAATTATCTTTATATCTGGCCACTGGATCCAGGTGGTTCTGCAGGGGAAAGTGAGGCAGGTGACTTTGCCCAGTCCTCCCTCACTTAGATCCAATTCTCTTGCATGTCATGGTATCACTTTCTTGACATCATGTTGCTCTTTGAGGCCGAAGGCCAAACAATAGCAATAACAACTTAATCATATAGGCTTAGGATTTCTTCTTTTTCTTCTTCCCATTGACTCTACTTCTCACTGATCATATTCCCTGCCCTAATTCCATCACCCTCTCTCCCATTATTTTAAAGGCTCAGTAAGTAGCACTCTTATTCCATTTAGCCTTTTAAAATTGAATAATTTCCACAAAGGAATATTTACTTCAAAGGGATAAGCAGAACAAAGTACAAATATTTTCCTCAACAGCTCCCAGCTTCTTAGAACTTCTCTGTTGGATTCCTGTATTTTCAGGTTTCCTGGAGAACCAGATTGGAGACAACACACATTGCCTACAATGGAAAAGGTCAAAGATTCAGCCCCATTTCCAGTGGGGAAGAGAATGAATAAGGAAGTCCTAAGGCCGCTTTCTCTTCCCATCCCCTTATATTTTAGGGTCTCACCAGTTGGGCAGGAATTACCTTTTTCCCTCATACCAGTAAAACAAACTATAGCCAGGGCTAAGTCAGGCTATATTAAAGACACTCTCACTTATATCTATCCAAACAGTGGAAACAATCCTTCTCTCATCCACATTCTGGGCCAGTCTAGAATATCCATGTCTACTGTGGTCTCCATATGGAGAGATGGCATCTAAAGTGGTCTGATCTTCATAATAATAGAAAAGTCATGACATAAAAAATTGGAGAATGATGTAAGATGACACATTTCAACCTTATAGTTAGAAGGACAATTCTTAGCTAAACATGTGAGTGAGAATAGTAAAGAATAAATTACTACAGAATAGTCCAATTATTATATATAAATTTAAGAGCTTTGGCATAAACCAAATCAGTGTTGCTATAAGAAGGGAAATTGTTGATTGGGTAAAAATTTTTACAAATATTTCTGATGGAATTAAAATATCCAAACTACATAAGAAAGTAATTCAAATACTTAGATTGAGAGTGATGTGCCAAGAGATAAATGACCACAGGATATAAATAAATTATTATCAAAAGGAGAAAATTCTTGACAACTACATGAAAGATTGCTCCACCATTAATAATTGGAGAAATGCAAATTAAAAGAACTGAATTTTTATATTACTTATACAATAATGCCCATTAATGGAAATAGGGTTGAAGGGGATGTATGAAGACAGCCACATTATCCGTTTATTAGTGAAACTATGAATTGATTCAGAAATTATGGAAAATAATTTTAAATTATATAAAAATAATGACTAAAATATTTCATATTCTTTGAGAGGTCCTTCTAGTAGGCATATAAGACAAGGAGGTTAAGAACATAAAGAGCTGTCTCCTAATAGTAAAATATTTATAACAATATAGCAAACTTTGAGTTCATTGATAGGGATATGGTTTTGTGAATGAATAAACGAATGAAAAAGTATGTGTTAAAGGATTATTATGTACCAAGAGAAGCTGAAAAAGTCCAGAAATCATAAGGGTTTAATAGTGGTATAGATGGCAAGGCCCAGAGATCCTTAGGATACGACAGTAGATTAGATGACAGCACTCATGAGTATAGTTGCAGGACAGATGGCAAGGTCTGGCAATTCTCCATTTCACAGCAAAGCTTACAGTGAGTGATTCTCAAATCATCCAGGTGATGTTACTAGCCACATTACTGTCTCAGAAGTCCAAGGGGGCATCCTGGATGAAGGGAGTGGCAAAGGGAAGTCCAGAGGAAAAGAATGGTGCTACTGGTGTTTCTTTGCACCTAGCTGACCAACCTGCAATATAAATATTATTGATAAATATGAAAAATTAAGAGAAATAGCTTATAAACTGATGTTGAGTAAAGTAAGCAGAACTTAAAAACTAAAATTCACAGTGATTATAGCAATGAGAATGAAAAGAACAATCAAATAAACTCGAGCATGATGTGATAAAGAACAATTTGCAACCTGGATCAGGGATAAGGAAATGTAAATCTTTTCCTCACCACAACCCTGCGAGATAGATTTGAGAGGTAGTATTGGATTCAGAGTTAGAAGACTGGCTCTGTCACTCATTATTGATTTAATCTTTGGCAAGTTAGTTGGCTTTCAGCCTCAATTTCTTTATTTATAAAGTGAGAAAGTTTGAGTTAGATAGTTCCCTATTTCCCTTCCAACTTAAAATATTATTTTTTTAATAGTTAAAGAAAGTGAAGTTCAGAAAGAATAAATGATTTTCTCATGTTCACACAGACAGCAAATGTTTGAACTGTGATAGGAAATACAGATCTTCTAAAAAGACTCAAGGGATACCTCATCACTATCTTCAATTATTTGCAGAGTCATCATAGATACGACAGATGAAACTTCTTTCTGGCACCATACATCAGAATGAGGAGAAATGGGTGTAAGTTGCAAAGAGACAAATTTACAATGGGTAGGGTTATAGTGGATAAAGTGCTGACCTGACGTCAGGAAGAATGATCTTTAAATTGTGGTACTAGAGAAGGCCTTTGAGAGCCACTTGGAGAGCAAGGAAATCAAATAAGTCAATACTTTGAGTAATTAAAGTCAGATTATTCATTCACTAGAAGGTCAAATACTGAAACTAAAACTTATATTACTTGTACAATGATGCCATAGATGGAAATAGGTTTGAAGGGGATGCATGAAGACAGACACATTATCAGTTTATTAGTGAAACCATGAATTGATAGGTAATGTTAATATGTGACTTTCTAAATCAACATAGATATAATAATGATTATATATTATACTTTGGTCATATAATGAGAAGACAGGACTCATTAGAAAAGATCCTGATGTTGGGAAAGACTGAAGGGGGATGGACTTCTGGCCAAGATAGCGGAGAGGAAATACACTGCTGTGTAACCTCCGTGTTTTTCTCTCACTATCCATTGCATTTCATGCCTCTGAATTAATGCTCGACTGAAAAAAAACATACAATTACTTACCAAGAGAAACCATCCTTGAGACTCGTCAAGAAAGGTCTGCTTTTGCGTGAGGGCGGGGACAGTATTTAAATCGGAAGCAGTCTGCAGCCAGCAGCTGCAGCGAGAGCACAGATAGCAGCTCAGAGCCGAGTAGAGCGGAGAGGGGGTGGGGCGTGATCCCAGCCGTCTCTGCGGGGAAAGCTTTGCTACAGGATTAGATACTTTGCTCCGGCAGCAAGTCAGCAGCCCAGCAGAGAAGCTAAAAACACCGAGGGTGAAGAATACAACCCCAAACAGCTGGAGTCTCTCGGGACCTGGCCACCCCTCCCCCACAGTATCTCAGCACGCTCTCGGATCTCAGAGCGTAGGCACGGCAGCACAGTAGGATCCGTGCCTCACGGCTACCCTGCCCCTCCCCCAAAGAAAGCAGCCTCCATTCAAGGGTTTTTTTTTTCTTCTGTTTCTTTGATAGTTTGATTATTAGACAGAATGAGCAAGAAACTGAAAAAAGAATTTAACCCTTGACAGCTTTTATACAGATAAAGAGCAGACTCCAAATCCTGAGGAGACTAAAAACAAACAGTCCCCAGGTGAATCCCCAAAGGAGGAGATCATATGTTCCTCAGCACAGATGAATCTCATAGAGGAAATTAAAAAGGCTCTCACAAGGGAGCTAGAAGAAAAATGGGAAAAGGAGAGGGAGGCTTTGCAAAAGGGGAAGGAGGCTTGGCAAAAGGAGAAGGAGGCTCGGCAAAAGGAGAGTGAGGCTCTGCAAAAGGAGAGGGAGGCTTGGCAAAAGCAGAGTGAGGCTCTGCAAAAGGAGAGGGAGGCTTGGCAAAAGAGCCTGGAGAAGTCAGTTAAAGAGAGAGTGGATAAAGAAACCAAATCCTTGAAAAATAGGATTGGTGAACTGGAAAACAAAATTGGCGAAATGGAAAAAAATTCCACAGAACAAAAGAACTCAATTGGACAATTAGAAAAAGATCTTTAAAAAGTGAGTGAAGAAAATACCTCACTGAAAATCAGGGTCGAACAATTGGAATTGAATGACTCGAGGAGACAAGAAGAATCAGTCAAGCAAATCCAAAAAAATCAAACAATGGAGAAAAATGTGAAATACCTTCTGGGGAAGACAACAGACCTGGAAAACAGATCCAGGAGAGACAACCTGAGAATCATCGGACTTCCAGAAAAGTATGATGAAAAAAAGAGCCTGGACACTATTTTCCAGGAAATTATCAAAGAGAACTGCCCAGAAGTCATAGAAACAGAAGGTAAAATAGACATTGAAAGAATTCATCGATCCCCTACTGAAAGGGACCCTAAAATCAAAACACCAAGGAATATAGTGGCCAAATGCCAGAACCCTCAGGCGAAGGAAAAAATACTGCAAGCGGCTAGAAAAACCCAATTCAAGTATCAAGGAGCCACAATAAGGATCACCCAGGATCTGGCAGCATCCACATTAAAAGATCGAAAGTCCTGGAATATTATATTCCGAAAGGCTAAGGAACTTGGTATGCAACCAAAAATAACTTACCCAGTGAGATTGAGCATCTTTTTCCAGGGAAGAAGATGGACATTCAACGAAGTAAGCGAATTTCATCTATTTCTGATGAAAAAGCCAGAACTTAACAAAAAATTTGATCTTCAAGCACAGAACTCAAGAGAAATCTAAAAAGGTAAAGATTAATCTTGGGAACTATATTTTGGCTATAAAGATGTATAAAGAATACATGTATACCTTGTTCTAGAAATTGATGTGGAAAGGACATTGTACCAGAAAAAAGGGAAAGTGGGGGTACTACATTTCATGAAGAGGCAAAGAAAACCTAGTATATCTGAGAGAAAGAATGGAGAGGGATGAATATAGTGAGTATTTTACAGCTTTCAGAATTGGCACTAAGAGAAGAATTTTAGACATATTCAATCTATGGTGAAACTTCTCCCACCTCATTGAAAAGTGAGAAGGGAAAAGTGAAAAGGGAAGGAATAAGCTAAGTGGAAGGGAATACGGTAACTGGGAGGGAAAGGGGTAAGTTAGGGGGGGGGAACTCTAAGAGGAGGGGAGGGATACTAAAAAAGGGAGGGCTGTGAGAAGCAAGTGGTGCTCACAAGCTTAATACTGGGAAGGGGGGTAAGGGAGTAAGAAGGGAGAAAAGCATAAACCGGGGTTAACAAGATGGCAAGTAATACAGAATTGGTCATTCTAACCATAAATGTGAACGGGGTAAACTCCTCTATAAAGAGGAAGCGGTTAGCAGAATGGATTAAAAGCCAGAATCCTACAATATGTTGTTTACAGGAAACACACCTGAAGCGGGGTGATACATGCAGGTTAAAGGTAAAAGGTTGGAGCAAAACCTACTATGCTTCAAGTGAAGCCAAAAAAGTAGGGGTAGCCATCCTGATCTCAGATCAAGCTAAAGCAAAAATTGATCTAATCAAAAGAGATAAGGAAGGGCACTATATCTTGCTAAAGGGTAGAATGAATAATGAAGAAGTATCTATATTAAACATATATGCACCAAGTAGTGTAGCATCTAAATTCTTAAAAGAGAAACTAAGAGAGCTGCAAGAAGAAATAGACAGTAAAACTATAATAGTGGGAAATCTCAACCTTGCACTCTCAGAATTAGATAAATCAAACCACAAAATAAATAAGAAAGAAGTCAAAGAGATAAATAGAATACTAGAAAAATTAGATATGATAGATCTCTGGAGAAAATGCAATGGGGACAGAAAGGAGTACACCTTCTTTTCAGCAGTTCATGGAACTTATACAAAAATTGACCATATATTAGGACATAAAAACCTCAAACTCAAATGCAGTAAGGCAGAAATAGTGAATGCATCCTTTTCAGACCATGATGCATTGAAAATTACATTCAATAAAAAGCCACAGGAAAGTAAACCAAAAAATAATTGGAAACTAAATAATCTCATACTAAAGAATGATTGGGTGAAACAGCAAATTATAGACATAATTAATAACTTCATCCAAGAAAACGATAATAATGAGACATCATACCAAAATGTATGGGATGCAGCCAAAGCGGTAATAAGGGGAAATCTCATATCTTAGAGGCCTATTTGTATAAAATAGAGAAAGAGAAGGTCAATGAATTGGGCTTGCAACTAAAAATGCTAGAAAAGGAACAAATTAAAAACCCCCAATCAAACACTAAACTTGAAATTCAAAAAATAAAAGGAGAGATCAATAAAATTGAAAGTAAAAAAACTATTGAATTAATTAATAAAACTAAGAGTTGGTTCTATGAAAAAACCAACAAAATAGACAAACCCTTAGTAAATCTGATTAAAAAAAGGAAAGAGGAAAATCAAATTATTAGTCTTAAAAATGAAAAGGGAGAACTCACCACTAACGAAGAGGAAATTAGAGCAATAATTAGGAGTTACTTTGCCCAACTTTACGCCAATAAACTCGACAACTTAAATGAAATAGAAGAATACCTCCAAAAATATAACTTGCCTAAACTAACAGAGGAAGAAGTAAATATCCTAAACACTCCTATCTCAGAAAAAGAAATAGAACAAACTATCAATCAACTCCCTAAGAAAAAAACCCCAGGACCAGATGGATTTACATCTGAATTCTATCAAACATTTAAAGATCAATTAACTCCAATGCTAAATAAACTATTTGAAGAAGTAGGGATTGAAGGAGTCCTACCAAACTCCTTTTATGACACAGATATGGTACTGATACCTAAACCAGGTAGGCTGAAAACAGAGAAAGAAAATTATAGACCAATCTCCCTAATGAATATTGATGCTAAAATCTTAAATAAAATATTAGCAAAAAGATTACAGAAAATCATCCCCAGGATAATACACTATGACCAAGTAGGATTTATACCAGGAATGCAGGGCTGGTTCAATATTAGGAAAACTATTAACATAATAGACTATATCAACAACCAACCAAACAAAAACCATATGATCATCTCAATAGATGCAGAAAAAGCATTTGATAAAATCCAACATCCATTCCTAATAAAAACACTTGAGAGCATAGGAATAAATGGACTTTTCCTTAAAATAGTCAGGAACATATATTTAAAACCATCAGTAAGCATCATATGCAATGGGGAAAAACTGGAACCTTTCCCAGTAAGATCTGGAGTGAAGCAAGGTTGCCCACTATCACCATTATTATTTAATATCGTATTAGAAACACTAGCCTTGGCAATAAGAGTCGAGAAAGATATTAAAGGAATAGAGTAGGCAATGAGGAAACCAAACTATCACTCTTTGCAGATGATATGATGGTATACCTAGAAAACCCCAGAGATTCTACTAAAAAGCTATTAGAAATAATTCATAATTTTAGCAAAGTAGCAGGATACAAAATAAATCCCCATAAATCCTCAGCATTCTTATACACCACTAACAAAATCCAAGAGCAAGAGATATAAAGAGAAATTCCATTCAAAATAACTGTTGATAGCATAAAATATTTGGGAATCTACCTACCAAAGGAAAGTCGGGAATTATATGAGCAAAATTACAAAAAAGTTTTCACACAAATAAAGTCAGACTTAAATAATTGGAAAAATATTAAGTGCTCTTGGATAGGCCGAGCGAATATAATAAAGATGACAATACTCCCTAAACTAATCTATTTATTTAATGCTATACCAATCAGACTTCCAAAAAAATATTTTAATGATTTAGAAAAAATAACAACAAAATTCATATGGAACAATAAAAAGTCGAGAATCTCAAGGGAATTAATTGAAAAAAAAAATCAAATGAAGGTGGTCTAGCTGTACCTGATCTAAAATTATATTATAAAGCAGCAGTCACCAAAACCATTTGGTATTGGCTTAGAAATAGATTAGTTGATCAGTGGAAAAGATTAGGTTCACAAGACAGAATAGTCAATTATAGCAATCTAGTGTTTGACAAACCCAAAGATTCTAAATTTTGGGATAAGATTTCATTATTTGATAAAAACTGCTGGGATAACTGGAAATTAGTATGGCAGAAATTAGGCAAGGACCCACACTTAACACCACATACCAAGATAAGATCAAAATGCGTCCATGACCTAGGCATAAAGAACGAGATTATAAATAAATTAGAGGAACATAGGATAGTTTATCTCGCAGACTTGTGGAGGAGAAAGAAATTTGTGACCAAAGATGAACTAGAGACCATTACCGATCACAAAATAGAAAATTTTGATTATATCAAATTAAAAAGCCTTTGTACAAACAGAACGAATACAAACAAGATTAGTAGGGAAGCAACAAACTGGGAAAACATCTTTACAATTAAAGGTTCTGATAAAGGCCTCATTTCCAAAATATATAGAGAACTGACTCAAATTTATAAAAAATCAAGCCATTCTCCAATTGATAAATGGTCAAAGGATATGAACAGACAATTTTCAGATGAAGAAATTGAAACTATTACCACTCACATGAAAGAGTGTTCCAAATCACTATTGATCAGAGAAATGCAAATTAAGACAACTCTGAGATATCACTACACACCTGTCAGATTGGCTAAGATGACAGGAAAAAATAATGATGAATGTTGGAGGGGATGCGGGAAAACGGGGACACTGATGCATTGTTGGTGGAGTTGTGAACGAATTCAGCCATTCTGGAGAGCAATCTGGAATTATGCCCAAAAAGTTATCAAACTGTGCATACCCTTTGATCCAGCAATGTTTCTATTGGGCTTATATCCCAAAGAAATACTAAAGAAGGGAAAGGGACCTGTATGTGCCAAAATGTTTGTAGCAGCCCTGTTTGTAGTGGCTAGAAACTGGAAAATGAATGGATGCCCATCAATTGGAGAATGGCTGGGTAAATTGTGGTATATGAATGTTATGGAATATTATTGCTCTGTAAGGAATGACCAGCAGGATGAATACAGAGAGGCTTGGAGAGACCTACATGGACTGATGCTAAGTGAGATGAGCAGAACCAGGAGATCATTATACACTTCGACAACGATATTGTATGAGGATGTATTCTGATGGAAGTGGATTTCTCTGACAAAGAGACTTAACTGAGTTTCATTGGATAAATGATGGACAGAAACAGCTACACCCAAAGAAGGAATACTGGGAAATGAATGTGAACTATTTGCATTTTTGATTTTCTTCCCGAGTTATTTTTACCTTCTGAATCCAATTCTCCCTGTGCAGTGGGAGAACTGTTCGGTTCTGCAAATATGTATTGTATCTAGGATATACTGCAACATATTTAACATATATAGGACTGCTTGCCATCTTGGGGGGGGGGAGGAAGGGAGGGGAAAAAGCGAAACATAAGTGATTGCAAGGGATAATGCTGTGTAAAAATTATCCTGGCATGGATTCTGTCAATACAAAGTTATTATTAAATAAAATTAAATTAAAAAAAAAAAAAGACTGAAGGGGGATGGCAAAGGATAGGATGAATACATAATGTCAGAACATGAACTTGAAAAGATTTTGAGAGATAATGGAGGACAGAAAAGCCTGACAAGTTATAGTCTGTGGAATCACAAAAAGTTGGATACAACTCAATGACTGAATAAAAAAAAAATTAGAAAACTGACAAAATTTAATCTTTTTTTTTGTATTTTCATGTCTTCTTTTATATTAAAAACTAAATAGGTTTATCTATTTCCTAGATAGCCAAAAGGAGAATGGGCTGCTTTGAGAAGTGATGGGTTCTCCTTTACTAGAGATCTTCAAGAAAAGGCTAACTGAGTATTTGTTAGATATGTTGTAGAAAAATAATGTCAACCTCAAATGGAAAAATATAATCTCTATATAAGGATCATTATGAACTCTCTTGATTTAGAAAGTCACATATTAACATTTCCTATGTTTTATTGTATTTTAAAATTTGTTTTGTTAAATATTTTCTAATTCCATTTTAATGTAGTTGCAACATCTGAATGTTGTTGGGCCAGGATGAAGCCCACCTGCTACAAAAAGACAGAAAAAACTCATTGCCTTCAAGGAGCTTACATTCTAACGAGAGATAAAAAGGGAAATGAGAAGGCAAAGGTAAGATAGGGAAAGGAAGGAGGTAAATAATGACACAAAGTATTCTAGTGAGCTCTGAAGAGTTAGAAGCAGAGTTGGGAGAAGAAAGAAATTAAGATGGCTGACCCTGTTGTGCCACATTTCCCTTTTATTATCCTGCCTCAGTTTCCATAATGGATCTGCCTCAGTTTTCCTAAATTGTCCTGCCTCAGTTTTCCTAAATTGTTCTGCCTCAGTTTTCTTGAATTGTTCTGCCTCAGTTCCTTGAATTGTTCTGCCTCAATCCCTCTGATTGCAACACTCCTTTTCTGCTCATTAGGATGAGATAATTAGGGCTGTGGTGATCTGACATTCCAAAAGATAAGACTTCAGATGTCCTATCTCAGATACCTAATAAATATCTTCTATATCTCTAAGTTTCAGACTTCCTGGCTCTAGGTGGATACCTTCTAAGTCCTCCCAATTTGTAAGGATTTATAGTCCTACCTCCAACCTGTCAGAACTGGATTCTTGGTTCCTGCCTAGAGGATTCCCTCTACCCCTGCCTTGTCTACCTGAGTTTAGAGTCATATGTGTGTGTATATATATATCCCTGCCTTTGTCTACCTGAGCTTAGAGCCACATGTATACATATATATATATATATATATATATATATATATATATATATATTTCATGAGAACCTCACATTGGCTGCTGGATTCTTTGAGACAAAAGTCTGATTCAGCCCTGAGACCAAAAACGAATCCTTTTGGTCCCAGAAAATCTTTCCCTTTCAGAAATTCAAATAAAATATTAAAAATTCTCTAATCTCTATCTTGCCTCAGTTTCTCCAGCATTACAACCTGAGTTCTTTCTCAAAATGGAAGTTCTGGGTGGAACTCATAGGCTATAGTTACTGAGGGGGATTTCCAGCATGAAAGGACCACTGAAATATTGTGGTAAAGTTTAAAGAGTTACAAATAGGTACCTCCAACTTTGAAATTTTGTAATTCAATGATTTTGTGACTCCAAGGCTATGAGCTTTTCAACTATCCCATTTACCATAGAGAAACCAATTGTATCTTTCCATTTTAAAAAAGGAATATAAACTCCTCTTTATTCTCGATAACTATTAAATAAAGATAGCTGTTTGCTATTTTCTTCCTACTTTGTTTGCAGTAATAACCCTAGGGGACAATTAGAGCATTCTATTCTAAATATTCCCTTTTTAAAAAAGAAACTAAAGTATGCGCATATATTTGTGTTCCAAAAAAAATGCTATTACAAAAACACAAGTGGTTCCTATTTGTAATTGTCCTCTTAATGCTAATCATAAAATTTAGATTTAGTTTAGTTTTGAAAAACCACAATGCATATTATTCCTGATATACCACAGGTATAAAGTGTAGACACAATGGGGTCTTGACAGAAAACATTTCATCATTTTATTTAGAACTCTTTACCATATTGAACATAGAACCTAACCAAACTGGCATGAATTGCTTATGACTGGTGCCAGAAAACTGACAAAATGTAATCTTTTTTTTTTTTTTGCATTTTTATGTCTTTTTAAAGTAAAAACTTAATAGATTTATCCATTTCCTAGATTCATTTTAATTGCATTTGCAAAACATAAGAAGATAAGTTTGCCAAGATTGGGCTTTATTTCCACATTTAAATACATGTTTAAGTACAATGTTTCTGTCAAATGAAGGGGCATTTTCAGTCTTATTAAATTTAAACCAATTTATCTTTTTTCCTTTTAACAGGGAAAATTTCCCTTTCATTTTTAACCCTTTAGAAATTGTAGATCAGAAAATTTTAGGGGGAAAATTGGAGGAAAAATAGTGGTGTTTGCCTATTTCGATAAATCTATACCATTTCAAAGTGCTTTGTTTTCTTACCATGATGATTATGGAAAAGCAAGAACCTAAATTCCTCATTGGAATAGGCTTTTTGTACAAGAATTTAAAATATGAAATTTAAAACCTTTCAAATTATAATTTCTTGATACTAATTCTTACTATTCTCTTCTCCCCTACCAAAGGCTACCAATGTAACTTTCAGATCCTCAAATTATCTTGTGATTTTATTAATAAGAAAGTTCACTCCAATAAAGCAAATTATAAACTATGTTTGCTGATTCTTTGCAGTTCTTGTTCACGCTTGCCCTGATCCTACCCTGGTGTATCATAATGGCATGAAAATTACCATGGGTTCTCAAAACCTATCCACATGTAGTGCAAGTTCTGCACATTCCTACCACGTTGGAAAGGTAAAAGTATGGCTCTGACAATAGGTTAAATCTATTTTTTAAGACCAATCTAGGTAACTAGGGAGAGACATGTCACCTTGTGATCTACTCACTTGCTGATTTATTTATTTTGGCCATGACAACCCATGAGACCAATATTCTAAATCATAGGAGAGTTTGTCATAAACAAACTGAATTTCACTCTTTTATCTATTTAGTACCTATCTTCCTCTGCAATCAGTGTTTCTGTCCCACA
Organism: Antechinus flavipes; assembly: GCF_016432865.1. Lineage (NCBI taxonomy): Eukaryota > Metazoa > Chordata > Mammalia > Dasyuromorphia > Dasyuridae > Antechinus > Antechinus flavipes. The sequence continues at coordinate 489,140,795 of NC_067398.1, read as the reverse complement.
GAAGTTATTTGCTTCCCTATGGATCCAATGTTACTCCCATTCCTGATAGCTGTCCAGGAAGGAATGCTATAAAAGAAAATCTGAGCAGTTAATTCTTATCTTAGAGTCAGATCTCATCCATGATTTTTATTTTCTTGCTTCTCATGAATACTTCTTGATTTCTTACCTGTATCTTGATTACATTTATATGAATCTTGCAATGTAGATGGCAGAGCAAATAGAGAACTGAGTCAGGAAGATCCAAATTTGAATCCAGCTTCAAACACTTTCTCCCTTTGTGGTTCTGAGGAAATCACTTAAACTCTGCCTCAGTTTCCTCAAATGTAAAATATTAAAAATGGTGGTACTTATCTTTTAGTGTTAAGAGCATCAAATAAATTAGTTGTAAAGTCTTTATCACAGTGCCTGGCATATACTAGGTGGTTAATAAAAGCTCATTCTTTCACTCTTCTTTAATTTCTCTATTCTTGATCTATTCCTAACTAGAAGAAGGACTTTGTGGTTTTTAATACACTTTTTCTTTCTGATTACTTTCTAATCCTTCAGCCCATGTTTTAATTCTACATTTTCTAGGTAACATGCCTGTCATTGACATTTCATAACCGATTACATTTTAGCTTTTGGCTTTTCAATTTCCCTTCATTTCTAATTCACCTACAGTCATAATGTAATTGGTACATGTTGAACTGGGCTTTCTCCCAGGGTGCCATTATGTGGAAATAAGTGCTTCATTGTGTGGGACAGTAGTGACCACAAAAAACAATTAGAGATTCTTAAAGTAAAGAAAGCAAAAAGGGATTTATTACCATCTTTCAAGAAAGAGCAACTCCAATCTGACAAGGTGTTTGTCAATAAAGAATTGCAAAACACAAACTTCAAAACACAAGATTAAATAGAACAGAAGTCCCTTTTGACCTTTTCTCCCATTGTCTGGGGGAGTCTAGGCTTATATTCTAAACACAGAAACATATCCCAGAAACAAAGAATAAATTGCCTTTAAAAGAAGTAAGTAAATGCTAATTAAAAGATGGAGGGAAACAGGAGGGGAATGTTCATTCAAGACAATTGAACCTGCAATAACTTAACTTGCTGTGGCAAAGTCTCAAGTAATAATGAGGGCATAAGTCAAAGCCACAATCTTATGAGAGTCTTCACTCAGTTTTATCCCATATAATCCCTCCTCTTTCTTTATTAATCTTTTCAGATCTTTTACATCATTCTTGATGCATTTCCTCAACAATCTTGTTCTCAGTCTCCAACCCTCTGGGTTTGATTTGCCCTTTTTCTCTACTGGGGTCCATCCCTGTCAGGAGTTAAGTAATTTGTTTTCAGTTTGATTCTTTGGTCCTACCCTCTAACAGTTCAAGTCGAACTTGGTCCAAATCCAGTTAGACCTCTCCCTCCAGGTTGTTCAGTCTTTCTTCTGTGCAAATCCCAGTCATGTCCTCGAAGTTAAACTTTCCCTATGAAAGATATTTGTGGACCATTCTGGAGAGCAATTTGGAACTATGCTCAAAAAATTATCAAACTGTGCATACCCTTTGACCCAGCAGTGTTACTACTGTTTCCCAAATAAATCTTAAAGAAGGGAAAGGGTCCTGTATGTGCACGAATGTTTGTGGCAGCCCTGTTTGTAGGGGTCAGAAACTGGAAACTGAATGGATGTCCATCAATTGGAAAATGGCTGAATAAATTGTGGTATTTGAATATTATGGAATATTATTGTTCTATAAGAAATGACCAGCAGGATGAATACAGAGGTCTGGAGAGACTTACATGAACTACTTACATCACTTACATGCTAAGTAAAATGAGCAGAACCAGGAGATCATCATACACAGCAACAAGAAGATTATAAAATGATCAGTTCTGAGAAACGTGACTCTCTTCAACAATGAGATGATTCGAATCAATTCCAACTGTTCAGTGATAAAGAGAGCCATCTATACCTAGAGACAGAACAATAGGAAATGAGAGTCACAACAAAGTATTTTTCACCCTTTCTGTTGTTGTTTGCTTGCATTTTATCTTGCTTCTCTCTCTCTCTCTCTCTCTCTTTCTCTCTTTCTCTCTCTCACTTTCTCTCTCTCTCTCTCTCTCTCCCTCTCTCTCTCTCTCTCTCTCTCTCTCTCTCTCTCTCTCTCTCTCTCTCTTTTAGTGGTTTGATTTGATTTTTCTTGTGCACAAGATAATTGTATAAACATGTATGCATTTATTGGATTTAACATATATTTCTATCATGTTTAACATATATTGGACTACTTGCCATCTAAGGAAGGGAATGGGAGAAGGGGGGGGGATTAGAACACAAGATTTTGCAAGGGATAATGTTGAAGAATTGTCCATGCATATTGTCCACACTTTAGAAAAAAAGAAAAAGAAGTTTAAAAATGCAGTATTTGTGGGCTATCCCAAGGCCACCTTCCCTCTATCAGCTCACCACAACATTCTGCATTGGAGTATCTTTTCCCTTTCCCATACCACTTGGTATCTCTCCTAACTTCACTATGCTTTCCAACTCCACCTCTCCTCCTTATAGCTAGCTAACGTTTTTAGGATGCTAAGACCCCTTCAGGATTTAGCCTGACAGCTAAGGGCATCCTGCAACCTCATGGAGTACTTCTTTTCTACTGGGAAGTTGTGAGTTCCACTGGAGAACTTGTCTTTTCCGTTGTCAATTATTAAAAGGCCTTTCTTTGCTAACTATATGCTCTCTCAAATCTATTTATTTCCTGCATGGCCTGGAGTCTAATGAGCCTATTCAGCATATAAATTGGGGTTCTGTACCCCTAAGTCCCATCTGGAGCCATCTATCACCTTAACCATGTATGTCCCCAGTAATTAGGATAGGTAACCTTTCACAAATAAAAATGCCTATCATGAAAGTCAGCAATAACAAAAATACCAAAAGAAACAGGCAGATATATACATCTAGCAACAGTGAGATGTCCAAGACAAATCCTCATTTACTTACTTATTTAGGATATAATGACCACATGTTTTCAGCTAGGAAACTGCAAGATCTTATATACTTGAATCGTGTTCCTAGCTTCTACTTAACACTTACCCTGATTATAGAAATTTGCTATAAGAGAAAAAACCAAGGACATGATTATAATCAAAAACTGGTCCTTCAGGCCTGAGCCTGAGAGCACATATGTGACAGGATAAAGCATCCTTTGCTAATTGTATGCAATAACAATTCCACCTTATAGCCAGACTTAGAAATAATCATATGGGTTTTTATTCAATAGAACACCACTGGGAAAGTGAGTCAGGTGGATCTCCTTGTGGAAAGACAAGGTTGTTCCCCCCAATTCTTGCCCAGATACTAACCTCTACCTATGATTCAGGATCATATTCCTCTGAGTAGCTTGTGGCATATTACTTTTAGATGGTAGATTACTGGCTTGATAATCAACCAGTCAATCATATCTGAATTCAAAACTCCAAATAATATCAGCTATAGTCCCAAGAGATTTTATCTTAAATAGCAAGTCTCATTAATCAAAGTTTCAGGTGAATTTAGCTCTCAAGGATCACAAATTATCCTAAATAAATATTGAATATAATCTGACATTGATAACAGTAAGAGATTCATCCTAGAAAGTTCACAGCTTATCTTCCTAAGTAAATGGGTTTTAAATTCAACATTACACAAATCATTTTATTTTAAGATGCTCAATAACTAGTCTATATCAAACCATGTTCAGGTGTCAAAGGGACAAAGACTTAGATTTTTAAAATCTCCCCAAACAGTGGGAATAGCTTTAAAATGACTTAATACAATCAATTAAAACTCACATAGAATATAGAATATCCTAATTTCACATTAAAGAATCCTATCAGGACTAACATTAATAATTTCTTCATCATAGAAAACATTAATTTAACTTCCTCCAATTGAGGAGTCCCTATAAACTTTTCTGAATATATAAATAACAGGTACAACATAAATATTGTTAAGATTCCTCTAAGCACAATTAATCTCCTCTCCCACCAAAACATTCCTAATTGCAAAGTCAGTTTTAGAGGCAATAAATTGTATATAAGAGTCCATTCTTGATATTCCTCCACAGGTCCTTTTCTCAGCCTCCAGACTGCAATCTTAGTCATCTGTAACATTTGCTAAGGTCCTTCCCACTCTGCTTCTTCCAGGACTTAATAAGCACCCACTCTCCTACAAACTGCAAACTCCAAAGGTGTTTATTTGGGTCAGCAATCATTTTTTCATAAGGGCTAAAAGAGATGAGGACATTGCCAGTATATTAAAAACTTATCTTTTGTTTTAAAAGAGTCTTTTTTCTTTTTCCTCCTAAATAAAATAAATCAATCTTATATGGTGAAATCTCAGATCACTTCTGGGGACAGTTCTAATTTTTTAACAAAGCAATAGACAAACATTTGGTCCAAGGCAATTTAATCTCTAACATCAATTTAGTGATTAGTTTCTGATTCATTCTTTCCACTTTCTCTGATGAGGGCAGATGGCTCAAGTGTATGGAATTTTTACTCAATTTTCAATCCCTCCCCATTATTTTTTATAAAACCTTAGAAGTAAAATATGTTCCATTGTCAGAATCAATGGTCTCTACCAATCCATATTTAGGTACAATTTGTTCCAGTGTTATTCCACTAATCTCTCTTAAAGCAGCAGAGCCCAGGGGAAAGTTTCCACCCATCCCATTGTATCTCAGTTTCCCCACTGGTGTTATTTTCTTAAAACCTAACCTGAATATTTTGGAACCAGGTTCCCTCCTTCTGAAGGAACACCTCCTCAATACATTCTTATTTATGATTACACATACTACACACCTTTCAGATATGATTTATTTTGCAATTACACATTTCTGTATACATCAGATTTTCTTACTTTTACTTCTTTGTTAAAGGGAGAAAGCAAGACAAACTTTAAGATTCAGAATATAGATAATATCTAAATAACTTTGGACCATTCACCAAATTTATACCACCTATCCAGTTGAGCTGACAAAATGTTAAAGCACAGCTCATATAATTTTTACAAATTACCCAATATACAATTTAGAAAGCAACATAGTATTTTAAATATATTTCTAAAATATAATACCAGGATAAACAAGTTCATAATTTTAGCACATGGTAGTTAATAATAATTATCTCATACAATTTCAGAATTAGAATTCCAGTTTAAACACACACAGCTAATTGGCATGGTGTGATCCAAGCTCATAAGAGGATTGTTTAAAGGAAATGGACATTTTTAAAGTGGAGAAAACTAAGGTGGATGGCATCATTTTTTTGAAGGACAATTCTGAGGTACCAACCTATCAGATTGGCTAGGATGACACAAAAAAGCCTGGAAAGACTTGCATGATCTGATGCTCCGGGAAGTAAGTAGAACCAAGAGAACATTGTACACAGCAGTAACAGGGATTGTGTGATAATCAACTGTGATGAAGTTGGCTTTTTTCAACAATGAAGTGATTTAAAGCAATTCCAATTGATTTGTGATAGGAAGAGCATCTGGAGAGAGAACTATAGACACTGAATGTGGATCAAAGCATAGTATTTTCATCTTTGTTGTTGTTTGTTTGCTTGTTTTTTCTTTCTCGCTTTTTTTCTCCTTTTGATCTGATTTTTCTCATACAACATGACAAATGTGAAAAATGTTTAGAAGAATTGCATGTGTTTATATTGCATTATTTGCTTTCTAGGAGAGGGGGAAGGAGGAAGGGAGGGAGAAAAATTTGAAACACAAAGTTTTATAAGGATGAATGTTGAAAACTATCTGTGTATTTTGAAAAATAAAAAGCTATTATAATTTAAAAAAATAAAGTATTTGAAAGGCTATCATATGAAAAGGGATTAGACTTGTTCTATTGGCCCCTGAGGGCAAAACCAGGAGTAACAAATGGCTGCATGGTGTCCAGAGGCAAAGTTAAGTTCAATATCAGAAAAAATGAATAATTAGACATGTCTAAAAGCAGAATGAGCTGCCTAGAAGTGTGGGGAGTTCCTTTTCCTTGCAGATCATTAAGAAAAGGCTGGATGACTATTTGATATGGCTGGATGACTATCGGGTATGTTATAGGGAGATTCCTATTTTGTATGAATAGAACAAATGTCTGAAGTCACTTTCAATTCTCAAATTCTGTGCCATTACTCAGAGCCATTTCATTCCATAATGAATCATAAGAATATTTTGGTGATTTGGTACAAAAACACTTAATTTTTTTTATTGAAACTTCTTATTTTCAAAACATATGCAAGGATAATTTTTCACCATTGACCCTTGCAAAACCTTGTATTCCAATTTCCCCAACCCCCACCTCCCCCCCAAATAGCAAGTAACCAAATATATGTAAAACATTTTAGAATATATGTAAATCCAATATAAATATACATATTTATACAATTATCTTGCTACACAAGAAAAATCTGATCAAAAAGGAAAAAAATAATGAGAAAGAAAATGAAATTCAATAAACAACAAAGAAGTGAAAATGCGATGTTGTGATCCACACTCAGTTCCCAGAGACCTCTCTCTGAGTATTGATGGCTCTCATCATCATGACATCATTGGAACTAGCCTGAATCATCTCATTGTTGAAGAGAGCCACGTCCATCAGAATTCATCATCACCTAATCTTGTTGTTGCCATGTATAATGATATCCTGGTTTTGTTCACTTCACTCAGCATCAGTTCATGTAGGTCTCTCCAAGCCTCTCTGAAATCATCCTGCTGATCTTTTCTTACAGAACAATAATATTCTATAATATTCATATACCATAACTTATTCAGCCATTCTCCAACTGATAGGCATTCATTTTCCAGTTTCTTGTCAGTACAAAAAGGGCTGCTACAAACATGTTTGAAAATGTGGGTCCCTTTCCTTCTTTTAAGATCTCTTTGGGATATAAGACCAGTAGAAATACTACTGGATCAAAGGGCATGCACAGTTTCATAGTCCTTTGGGCATAGTTCAAAATTGCTCTCCCGAATGGTTTGATCAATTCACAACTCCACCAATAATGTAGCAATATCTCAGTTTTCCTACATCACCTCTAACACTCATTTTCTTTTCTTGTCATCTTAGCCAATTTGAGAGATGTGAAGTGGTACTAGAGTTGTCTTAATTTGTATTTCTCTGATCAATAATGATTTAGAGCACCTTTTCATATGACTAGAAATGGTTTCAATTTCTTCATCTGAAAATTGTCTGCTAAAACACTTATTAGATATGTTTATACACTTGATATCATGGTAGATATTAAAATAAATATACCTGCTTGCATAAAGTTTACATCCAAAGGCAAAAAACACAAATTTGGAACAATAGATGAATGAACAAAAAATGATCTTATATATAAATTGAATATATTATATAAAGAGCTGTCTTCAGTTTCTGCTGTGTGACAAAGGGATAAATCTATGGGAGCTGTGATTTTATAGAAGATAAGACTGGGGTTAGCTTGACACTTATCTTTTCACCATTTGGAAAAGACTTCATTAAGATAAACTCAGAATCATATTTTTAGGATAGGCAATAACCTTAGAATTTAGCTAGATGAATCAGTGAATAAAGCACTGGGCTTGGAGTAAAGAAGACCTTAGTTCAAATCCATTCCCAAACCCTGAATAACTATATAATCCTGGGCACATTTAACTCTGTTTGCCTCAGTTTCCTCATCTGTAAAAGGAGCTGAAGAAGGAAATGGCATATCATTTTAGTATCTTTGCAAAGAAAACTGTTGGACAGTATGGTCCATGGAGTCACAAAAATTCAGAAGTGACTGAACAGCAACAAAAAGAAGTAATCTTAGAAATTCTCTAGTATTTATTTTACATATGAAAATACTAACACTGAGAAAGAGACAGAGAGACAGAGACAGAGAAGACAGGATACACTGAGGGAAGAAAAGCTACTCGGTAAAATGGAGGGAAAAGGCAAATTGAGTTGAAGGTGAATATTCAGGTGTAGGTTTTGTCTAACTTCCTTTTCTTCTATATAACATTAACATAAATGGCTGAGGTGGGGTAGAGTGGTGGTGGTGGTGATGGTGGGGGACGGGAAGAGAAGAAGCAAACAATCTTGTATTTTCATTTTGGGGCTTTTACATTTTATGGGACAGCTGATCCAAGTGGCCCTTGTAAGCACGTTTGAAAAGCTTTAAGTGATTCCTCCTGGCTGAATGACACAGAATAACTTGTATTAGAGGCACACACACACACACACACACACACACACACAAAAAAAAAAAAAACCTAGCTATCTCCTTCCTCCCTCCCTCCTCCTCTCTTCTTCTTTCTCTCCTTCCCTCCCTCTCTGTCTGTCTCTCTCTTTCTCTCATAGTCCATTTATTAAAAGGCAGACTATGGGAAGGAAAATAACTAAGAAATTAAATGAAGGGTTTGAAGGAGAGTACCTTGAATCAACTAGTAAATGCTTCTTATTATAAGCTCAGCCTTGGTCAAAATGTCAGTAGGCAAGGGCAGAAATTGAATGCATAGCAACAAATCTAGCAAGGACAAATCCATAAGAGCTTTCTTTTCTTTCCTAATGGCCACAGAACCTGCTTGCTGAAAGATGGGGAAATGGATTAAAAAAATACAAACCCAAACCAAAAAACTTTCATTCTTTTTTCCTGCCAGATCTGCATTGATCAACAAGCCAAGAAAGTCTATGAAATGAAGTAATATACTTTAAAGAGTAGATGAGATATTAGACAAACTGAAGAAAACAATGGATTAGGGAAAATCATCTGGAAAGAGGAAAATCCAGAAAATATTATCTAAGATTGTTGTGCTATAGTTCCCTTTTATTGTCCTGCCTCAGTTTCCCTACCTGTCCTGCTGCAGTTTTCCTAATTGTTCTGCCTCAGTTTCCCTAAATTGTTCTGACTCAGTTTTCCTAAATTGTCCTGCCTCAGTTTACCTGATTGATGAATCCTGCCTGGAAATTCACACTCACCAGAATTTGAACTCCACTCCTCTTTTTCTTAGAGCCCCAAGTCTGGAGCCAAAGATATATATGTCATTGAGAACTCACATTCACTGCTGGATGCTTTGGACATCAGCCCTGGGGGCAGCATGCCCCCAGCACAATCTCTCCCTTTTGATAAAATATTAAAAACTCTCCAATCTCTATCTTGCCTCAGTTTCTCTGGCATTTCAAGATAATATGATAATTTAGCAAGACTGCTTAGAAAAGTGAGAAAGTGATTGAAGACAGCTTATATGACAGTTATTTTTATTCAGACTCTATTTGTCTTATGCACAAGTTTTGGGAGAAATTCATTTTGATATGTTTAAGAACAGTGAAACATAAAATACAGAAGCATTTACTTTTTGGACAAGTCAACAAACTGACTTTTTTCCCTGCACAGTTACACATAGTCTAGGTAAATTTTAGTGCACTGGATATAATAATAAGTCACCACCTGGGTATTTTTCAGACTGCTGGATACCTCCAAGTTGAGCTCTTTTGCCTTCATATATTTTTATCGAGTTTTTGAGGAAAAAAATCATGTGAAAAAAAATTCAACAGCATTCCTTGTTTCTCTCTCAGTGATAGTTATGTATGTACATAAAATATGCCACTATGTCCTGTAGGAAGTCTAATTCTGACACCCACTGCCATATGGCAGTTTAGGAAGTGATCTAAAAGATTTTTTTTAAACATGAAAGATTGCTAGTCACTGATGTTTCAGGTCTTGCTGCTGTCTCATCCCCACTCCACCCCTACCCCACCCCTACTCCCATTCCAGAAATCCATTTATAATTCTTTGATAAGATTGTTGTCCTTTCTGTGCTTTGCTTTAGAAGGAATGAAAAAGAATAGTATTCAACTCTATTGCCTTTGTTTTATACATTATTTTTCATCATTTTAAAGGCAAAAGCACAAGTTCATCCTTTAAAAAAAAAGCAAACAAATAAACAAACCAAAAACCAAACAAGAAACCCAGATTTTAATGAAAAACATCTTATTCAAATAGAGATAGGTCCCTTTTTTTTTTTTTTTTTTTTTTTTTTTGTTCTTTTTATGATTTTGTTGCTTTTTTGTTTTGTTTTGTTTTTAGGAGGATTTTATGTACTAAGATTAAATGATTGTACATGCAGAGTTGAAGAATTATCTGGGGTATTCTAGCCCAGCCCAATCCTGCTTCCTCCCAAGTTTCCTCCCAAGCTAAGGAAACTAAAACTGGATAGGTTAAATTAATTTCTGAGGGTCACAGAGGTGATAAGGATCAGAGGTAGAATCTGAACTTAGATCCTCTTATTAGACCTAGAATGAAGTTCCACTGTAATTTGAGGTGATTTTTTGAGATGATTTACTAAGACAACAATGAGATGATCTGAGATGATTTTCTAATTTTGGTCTTTACTTCTCTCTTTTATATTCCTTTTGTTATATAACCAGATTACTTCATCTCACCCTGTGCTCACACAGGAATCTCATTTTTTCAGCTTTTGTGTTTAGACTCTTCCCTACCTCCATCATTTCCCACCTTCCCTTTCTGATTTTTGCAACAATTTGCATATTTCTTCCTATGTCTAAAATTTCTCTAAATGACCCTCTATCTTCTCTTTTTCTTTTTTTAAATCAGTGTCATCAGAAATGTTTTTTCAAGAGACTTTATATGATCTTCTGGGACATGTAGTTTTTAGAATTATAGGATTACTTATTTAGAATTGAACAGACATTAGAGGTCTTTTAGTCCAATTCCCCCAATTTGGAGATAAAGATTGAGCATAGAGAGGTTGAATAATTTACTCTGTTCTAAACAGATGAAAAAAAAAGACTCAAGATTTAATCCCAAATCCTTTGACTCTAAATCAAGTGTGGTTTCCATCAGTTCTTTAATTTATAGTTTAAACTGATACATTCTCTCTCTCTCTTTTTTTTTTTTTTTTGTAAGCAACTATAAACTCACTGCAATAATCTAGCCCTTTAGCAAGGAAAGGCATTTCACACAATGAAAATCACTCTGTCTTCATTTGCCTCAAGGAATATTCATGGATAATAAAATCATTCTTTGTCCTATTATGGAAGGAAATAATCATTAGGCCAAGGAGAGGGTGAAAAGTCAGAAGACAAGGCTATGGGAAGAGTGGAAGTAGGAAAAGAACAATGGGGTGGGCATAATTCTGAATGGGGCTCTCTTCCTCCTCCTTCAACTAAATGTCACAGGAGGTGTCATTTCAAAGTTTTTCTTGAAAGTAATTTTTTTTTTTTTTGGGGGGGGGGAGGAGTGGTGGTGATGAAGGGATAGAAAGATAAGGGTTTTGAGGGCATTTTGACACATAAAGTTATGGAAAAGAGTTACCCCCTAAAATGGCATAAACACATTGAAAGTAGAGATTAGAGATTTAGGACACAAATTTCTACTATTTCATAAATTGCATAAGGGAAGCCTTGCAAGGAAGAATGAAAACTTTAGTAATCCTAATTCAATTTAAATTAAATCTCTTTCTTAAAACCTATAAATTACATAAAGAACCTAGAATGTCCGAGTTGGAAAGATCATTTTTGTTGTTGTTGTACTGGAGTTGTAATTTCCTCTAGGTCAGGAATTCCCAAGTAGAGAACATCCTCTGCCAATGGATATTGGACAATAAGTAGTTAAAATTGATATAGCACTTTAAGATTTGCAATGCAATTTATGTGTGTTACACATAATGCACAACAATACTATAAAGTAGATGCTACTATCCCTATTTTACAGATGAGAAAATTGAGGCTAAATTAAGTGTACCTAGGGATATTCAAAGAGAAAGAATTTAAGACAGGCTCTGACTTCAGGCCAAATCTTTTTTCCATTCTACCTTATAACTTCCTTTAGTTGAGAGTTATTTGAATTACTTGGAGTTTTATTGCCCAGGATAATGCATTTAGTAAATGTCTGAGAAGGGGCTCAAAAGTTGATCTTCCTGACTCTGTGGCCTGCTTGTCTATCCATTTCCCATCTACTTTTCTAAGAAATGGATTTTTGAGATCTTCTGTTCCTCTCATTTTATACATAAGGAAATTGAGATCTGCCAATAGTCCAGTGCTCTCTGCATTGTATATGGCACATATCATACATATCAGACATACTAATGTCTGATAGCAAATAACCAGCTGGACCAGGTGAGCACATAGCAATCAGGGGTTTGGGTGGGTTAAATTATGAGGCGACAAGGCTGAATCATGAACAGAACCGGGCTAAATACATAAATTATACTGCTATCATTTCTTGTATGGCCATACATCAGTATAATTATGATAGAGAAATTAATTATTTAATGCAAAGTTATTTGAGAGGTGGGTGGAATAGGCATAGTATCTTGCCAATGTGTAAGGCATTCTATGCTGCAGACATACTCCTTCTCCTCTTGCCCTGTTCCCAAAATACCCCATGAGGATATACAATTATTCCTTATTAAAAAATTAGGGTTCAACTGAATAAATACAGATTTCTAGTAAAAAGTTAGTGCATATATACTCATATATATTATATAATAATTGAATGTTACTGAATAGTATGACAATAAGAAAAAGAGGATATAATAACCCATTTTAGTCTGGTGTCTTTAATAATCTTTAAGATTTCTTTCAAGATATTTCCAAGAAAAGGCACTGTTAAGCTTTGTTGTATCTTTTGTACTGCATATCTTTCTTTTTTTGTTGCTATTCTAAAATGTGTCTTTTAAAAACTTACTTAATAAAGAAAAAAACACATAAGGAAAGTCATTATCATGGGTTAGAGTCAATACTATGAATGCTTTATTCAAAAGGCAGGACGTAATCAGATGTGAGTTTGCCGCTAAGGAAACTGTTGTGTTCATAATGGAAGGAAACAAAAGCCAAAAGCAGGTAATGCATTAGGATCTAAAAGAAGCAACTAGAAGAAAAAATAAGATTATTCTCACCAGTTTCTTTATGCATTCCATTGTCTCATTCAACTTGTTGGTCCTGTTAAATCATAACCATGTTTATATAAAGTACTGATAGAGTACATTTGGCATCCCTAAATTGGCAAAAGATTGTCCTCATAATTCTGCGAAGTGTTCATGTTGTTGATTATTTTCAACTTTCAATATAAAGACTCTATTTAGGAAGATATCTGGAACTGGAAGAACTAAATGTGTATTTAGACTTGAGCTAAGTATACACTGGGAAGATGTTTTGACCCTAGTTCTTTTGTAAGCATTATTAAAAATAAAAGTGTTAGCAACTGGGATTGAGCAAAAGCTGATAGTAATAGCAGTATTTTGCAATGGTCTGTAGATTAATCAATTTTTTTTTTTGCACAATTCCAGAAATACAAAAAGAATAAGAAAATCTTGATCAGACAGGGTTGGAACTGCTTAGCTCAAGTTAACAGATTCAATTCCATAAACATATATTAAGATCCAGCTTCTTAAATTGTGGTTTATAACTCTCTATGGGTACATGTAACTGAATGTGTGGGGGGTCATGAAATTATGATTTATGATCAGTAAATGTTTGATTTTTAAAATATATTTTATATACCGATGTACTTGGGGTCCCATAAAAATTTCTTGGGCAAAAAAAGGGGTCATGAATGGAAAAAAAATGAACAAATCCTATATTAAGAGACTGCCATGTGCAATATGCTGGGAATAAAAAGATTTTTTGAAAATTTTTTTTGGCTCTCAAAAAGCTTACAGTCATCTCACTCCCCCCATGCTAGCTAAATATTCTTGTCTCTTATCTGTGGAATTCTCATACTTAGTTTATTCTGATTTTGAGGTAGGTAATATAAAATTCAGTATCAAGAATAGTTGAAGTTGCTGGTATCTTGTGTCTGTACTTAAATTTTTAGATTCTCACTTCTTATAACAAAGGTTTTTTAGTTTAGAATCCTGGCCTCTTGTTACTCATACTTGGCTTCCTCATTCTTGCCCCTCCCCCACCAATTTCCCCAGTGGAAAATCCCTCTTTTGCGATAATCTGGACTCTGGGCTGTTATGAAGCCATAATAGAAATTTAACCAGCATTTGGCTCTTATATTATATAATTAACAAGCAGATGTAGACATGTCTTAAAAAATAATTGAAAATACAGGCAAATTTGAAATAAACAATTTGGTTAAACACACAGAATTTAGAGTTTAAAATATCCAAACAAATAATCTCTTGATGAGCAACTATTTGGAACACAATGCAGAATGATTTAGACCAGAATGCAGGAAGGGCACAGCTATCAGGAAACTCTTTTAAGATATGGATAAGGAGCTGGTTGTAAGGAATACAGGGGCAGCCTGTTGCTACTAAAAAAGGCCCTCAATCCCTTCTCTCTGTGGACAGCTATTAGGTGGCTGGTACATTGCCCATCAGTTAATGTAATTGGCCACACTTGCTTCACTGAGCTGGAGAGCACAGACAATGTAGACAAAACCATTTTTACTTCTCATGCAGTACCTGCTGATGGCAATAAGTCTGGTATGGAAATTATGCCCTCAGCAGCATCCTTTCTGACAATAAAACGTAGTTCATGTACTTTGCTCTATGACAATTCACCATGTAGCAGAATTTGAGGGGATTTGGTTAGTATAGTACCCAAAAGGCTTCATTATAAATTGGCCCCAATATCCCCTAGGATGGCATTGCAGGAAGGCTCCAGGGTGTATATTTATACAGACATTCACATATGTGTATATGCATACTTGAAAGAAATATTTTTGTGTTTCTAGAGAGAAGGCTAATTTTTTCTTGTGAGTTTGAAAGGGATTATCAAACAAAGTGAATTCTCTAGTCTTGTTGTTTTAGTTTAAAATGTTTCTTTCCTTCAAAGAATATAATAAAGAGATTTTCTTAGGACAAAAAGTACCTGAGGATCAGTCATCTATATCTCAGGAATAAGCTGAACATCCCCAAGTATCGTGGCACAACGTTAATTTGTAATGAATTTCAAAATAGAAATGCAGTTGTCACTGTCTTCCAGAGGCACAGTAGCAGTTAAGTTGAGTCAGAAATGACTATTCTGAATTTTTTGATGGGATGGTACTACTATTGGATATGACAAATAATTCAGTAACAATTTAAAAAGTAATATAGCACTATTTTGTAACAAAATCTTAGACTTAAATTAATAGATTCTCCAAGAATGGATTTGACATTCATTTAATGGAAAATAAGGACCAGGGTAAAATTTGTTTCCCCTGTAATATCTAATAAGAGAATGTAAAATAAGTAAGTATGATAGGAATACAGGGCTACTGATGTTGGGTCAGAAATTATTATTCTTTAATATGTTAAAGAGAAAGACAAAATGATACCCATTGTTGAACTGCAAAAGAATAAAAGATTTATATGTTTTCATTTATTAATAATAAATAGGATTTAGAAGATCTAAGTTTGAATCTTGCCTGTGTTATTATCTGTTTAACCTCTAGTAAATCACTTAATTTCTGTTAACCTGAGTTTCCTTATCATTAAAATGAAGTAATTTTACTAGATAACTTTCTTTTTTAAAAATTAAATACAATTTCTAAAATTACATTTTAAGTTCCAAACTGTTTTTTTCATTCTCTCCCCACCCAGAAGTCCATTATTTGATACATATTTATAAATGCAAGTAAAATCATATTATGTATACTTCTCTATATCAGTTCTTTCTCTAGAAGTGGATAACATTCCCTTCAAAGGTCCTATATAGTTATGTATATATGTATGTATACACAAAAACATATATATGTACTATAGTATAATGTTCACAATTTACTTTGAACAATATCACTGTTGTGACAGTGATAACATTCCTTTGACTGTGCTCACTTTGCTCTTCATTATTTTATCTAAGTTTTTCCATGTTTTCCTAAAATCAAACAACTCATTGTTCCTTATACTTCAATAGAATTTCATCCCAATCATATATTATATTAGATGATTTTTAAGGTCTATTATAGATCTAAATTTGATGCTTTATTATCTAAATACTTTTTAAAAAACAGTATTGTGCATTGCTTACCAAATTGACTATACAATAATGAACTTTGATAAAACAGAAAAAAATATAAAATCTTAAATTATTGGAGATATCTTCATTATGAGAAACACAGGATTGAAAAACAGGTCCTTTAAAAGGGATAAAAACACTCCCATTATATTTCACTTTTGAATTAAACAAAACCAATAGGATGGGCTAATGTCAGCTGGGAATGAGGTTTCTAGTTCAGCACTCCAGGTATCAGTCCTTGGCTTGGTATGTTTCAATATGTTTATCAATGACTTAGATAGAGATATATGTCAAATATCACATTTATGTGATATTCCATATCACATGGAGTTACAAAGATACTTAACACATTGGATGACAATGTCAGGATTCAAGATCTCTCTATCCTATTGATAGGTGAAATCCAATATAAAATTTGATAGGGAAAATGTTAATAAGTCCAATACCTAACTTCATAAGATAAAGTTCATAAATATCAGCTAGGGAAGCATAATTAGACCAGAATTATTGATATGAAAAAGATCTTGGAATTTTAATGAACTGCAAATTCATTTTGAATCAGTATATGACTTGGTGGGTGAAAAAGCTGGCCATCACTTCTGGTTCCATCATATTCTATCCTGAACAGGGAACATGTAGAATTTTGTTTTCAGTTTTGGGGGTTACGATTTATGAAAAACATTGATGATCTGGATTATGTTTAGAGAAAGTATTGGAAACTTTAATAGAGATTGAGTATATGGATGAAACATCATGTTAAACTATGTTGAAGGAAGTATTCACATTTCTAGAGAAAAGAGGGGAGAAATGGTATCCATTTTCAGTTTAAATGTCATTGAGGATTTGAAAGGCTGTCATCCAGAAGAGGAATTAAAAATGTCCTTCCTGGCCCAGGTGGAAAAAAAAAATAAGACCATTATGTGGAAAGTGAAAAGAGGCTGATTTGTGCAGCATTTAAGAAAAAAAATCTTCCCAACAATTAGAGCTGTCTAAAAGTAGAATGGAATATTTCAAAAGTAGCAGACTTCTAATCAATGGAAATCTTTAAGAAAAGCCTAGATGACTACTTGCCAGGGAAATTGTGAAGTCCAATAAGTACAAGTCATATTAGGTAGTGGCTGAGGTTCTTGTCAACCACGAGATTTTGTGAATCTCTGAGACTGACTTAAGAGCAGAAAAAAATGATGATAGGAGGTGCAAAGTTCCCTGGCATGGATTTTTCAAATTTGTGCTTTAGAACAAAAATCTTGTTTCTTTCAGAATCAGTACTGCCGCAGATATCAATAGTGATGTATTTTGAAAACACTATAAAAGTGACTGAATCAGAATGATTTGAGAGGAAAGTATGATATGTTTAGGTGAAGTATTGTAAGTCAGAAGAAGTTGAATCCAAGTAAAACAGATGATTAAACCTGGCTGAACTGGTTTTCCACAGCTAATCAAAGAAGACAGTCTAATAGAGATTCAGCTAAGTACCTTTCTTTTTTTCTTTTTCAGGGACTTTAGGGACAGTTTGAATTTTCATCTATGTGACATGAGAACTCATACTGATCAGTTAGCACTCTCTCTGATTTGTCTCCAATCTACTTTATCCAGTAGAAAGGTGAATTAAAAACCAATTGAATTGTTTATGGAAGATTGATATTAAAGCAATATATGCATATCTTTCAGTAAATATATTTATTAAAAATCATCACCTTTCAAAAATAAAACAATAATCCTGTTCAGGTCAAGTTCTCTTATTTGACATAATAATGTTGGTTAACTATGCTGTATTTCCAACTATGACAAAAAAAGGCAAACTGACATGCTTTTACTTTTCATCTTCAATTATCTTATCAGTAGCAAGTTATTTTATTCATTATTTGTGTTTCCAAAACATGACCATAGTTCTCTGCTAACAATTTTAAAAAATTATAAAAAGGCTAAAAGAATCAGAAAATTTACATATATGTCTGCTTCATATATAATATAGCAACATACATTTCCAAAATTATTGAAGTACTTCTTTGATACATGTTAATGGATTACAATCAATCCTGCTGTTGTCAGTTGGTTTAAATGGCTGGTCATCTAGCAAGATTAGATAATTTTAGAAACCCAAAACAATTGGTTTATAGCCAATGGTGTAGCTATATAGGATAGAGAGCAATGGCCTCCAAATTGGAGACTTTAGCCTGATCCTAAGGGGAAAGTATTTAACCATTTAGTGGCCTCAAAGATGGGTAACAATCTATCTTCTCCACGTGGATAAGCTTGGTTTTTTCCCAACACAATTACACCATCCCATTCAACATTCACCTACCCTACACTCTTCCAATGTTGTCCTTCCATTATTATACTGAATACAGGATCCTTAGAATGTTGTAACAAACTAATCCAGACACATGAAACAGCTGCACAGGCAAAACTACTCCTCCTTTTATTTCTTTTGAAAGGATTGTAATCTTTTCGATCTCCTAAATTCTGAATCTCCTTATTATCCTGGACGGATCACTCAAATGGTCTCTCCTATTTTTATGAATGAGTCCTTAATTGCCCAATTCTCAACTGTTACACAATATGACATCTTTGCTGTTTTTGATACTCTTGAATAATTTCTCTTCTTGGATTGTTATTCTTTCATTTCAGAGTTGCTATAGTACTATTCTTTCTTAGTTCTCCTCATGCCAGTTCTTCTCCATCTCTTTTTCTAGAGCATTATTTATATTATGATTCATATTTGTAGTGTAAGAAAGAGCTTATAAGGTAAGATTTTTTTTTAATTAAAATTTTATTTTTCTCAATTAAAAAAAATTCACATACAAGTAAAGATAGTTTTCAACATTCATTTTGGTAAGATTGTGTTCCAAATTTTTCTCCCTCATTCTCTAATCCCCCCATCCAAGAAAGCAAACATTGTGATATAGATTAAACATGTAAAATCTTTTAAAATATATTTCCATATTTATCATGTTGTTCAAGAAAAAATAAGAACAAAAGGAAAAAAAAAACATGAGAGAGAAAAAGCAAACAAACAAATATACAAAAAAGCAGAAATACTATGCTTCAATCCATAATCAGTCTCCATAGTTTTTCCTCTGGATGTGAATGGCATTTTCCATCCCAACTCTATTAAGATTGTGTAAGTTAAGACTGTGAATAGATATTAAACCAAAGAAGGCGTCTTGAAGTAGTATCATGTGAACTCTGTCATATGCACAAGTTTCTAGCCATTAAAAAACAAATCTATAGAGCAGAGGCCAAATTTGGAACTACTAGTATATCTTTTCTGGAAACAGCAAATTAATTTTGTTTCAAATATTATTTCTTTTCCCTCCCTCCCTCATCCAGGCCTATAATTTGATCCAATTGGTGAAATACCATAATGCTTAGCCTCACATCCAGACACATAGTTTTAGAAAGTTGCTTAGACCACTGAAATGTTAAGTAACTTGTCTGTGATTATACAGTTAATCTTGTCAGAAGTAAGATTAGAACTTGGGTCTTCTTAACTCAAACATCAATTCTATAATTGTCTGCCTGCCTGCTTGAATGAAGAAAAAATTAAGTAGTGTGAGAATCCTTTGAAATAAAAAATAATTCCTTAAATGGTGGCAAATAATAAATATGCTTAGTTAATAACTTAAGTATGCTAAGTATTCTGGAAGACCAATCCTCAGTGTTTTGCTGTGCCTTTATTTGGGACTGAGGCAATGTACTAGGGTTGTTGAAGTGTTCAGTTTTTTTTTTTTTTTTGTTTATAATAGAAATAAAACATAAAACTCAGTTCTAATGGCACTAAAACCAAAAAAGGCAGAGACAGTCTATTTGAACTACTGATGACCTAAAGCAATGAGACCTGAAGCTCTGTGCAGAAAGATAAGGGAAAAGAATAGCATTCATACTTTCTTGGGTGTTGGTATGAATGCAAAGAGGGGGAAAAACAGTAGAGTAAACATTAGGGCATGTTGTCAACTGGCCAAAATAAAAACATAAAAATGCATTTTTCTCCTCTTCTTAGGCTTATATAAAATTCAAAGATCTTAAACCATTTTTTTCATAATTTAAATAGAAGCACTTGGATCGATAAGGGAAGGAAAATGTTGAAAACTCATAGAAAACATAAAAATTAAAAAGGGAAAAGGTGGGAGGGAGGAGAGCATAAAACATATTCTTCACTGATCAAGTCAGTTTAATATAACAACAGAAAAAAGAGAATAGGAAAAACACAGGGCAGATATGATCACTATATATATGTGTGTGTGTGTGTGTGTGTGTGTGTGTATACACATATTCAAACAATAATACAAATGAAAGAAAAAACCCTTATGTTCAAAGGAAAAGGCTCTAAATCAAAGGAGGAAATGCTTTTAGAAATCACAGAAATATATTTTTCTCATCATAGCAATGATTCAGCATTCAACAGAATGAGAACGAGAAATAAAGGTTTTCTTCTTAGATGTAGTTAAGACTAAAGAGAATGATAGATGGATGTAGTTGACCTGCAAAATATATCCCTTAAAGCATTTCTTTCTAGATATATTATTTAAATATGAAAAAGTTAAATGACAATTATAGAACTATAGCATCATTATCCACATAATATACTTATTAATAAATGACTATAAATAGTTCTAGTATTGTGAAAGTACTTTGATTTCCTGAGAAAACTATTGGGTTCTGTTTATTCTGACTAATACAATTGAAAAAGCTCATGCTTTCTTATAACTGTAAGTTTACAGATGGAAAGAAATTCAGAAGTCATCTAATCTAATAATACCTTTAGTTTACAGCTGATGAAGCACTGTCTTGGGTTTATGGTCATTAGGCTCAAAGGCTCATGTTCCTATTGCCACTGCTGCCTAAGAGTTCAGCTACATAGATCACCAGATCTATAGGAGAGACTGAACTTAGAAGAGAAATGTTGGAGGTGAGTTAGCAAGGTGAGATAAGGAGAACATTCTATTACTTTCTTTCTTCAAACGTGGTCCTTTCATCCACTAATACTTTACCTGCACTAACCTCCATTGGTTAAAAAACTGCCATCCCTCTTAGTCTTTGCATCCCTATGGTACTAATTTCCAGACTAATGAATACCAAAAATTTCCATCTACATCACCTGCTTCTTGCCTCCACACATCTTGAATCTTGTAAAAAAAAAATGTACTATTAGTTTTCTGCCTTCAAGGTCAAAAAATCTGAAATTCCTTTATCTGACCACAGTTATTTCTCATCCATCTCTTTTTGTGCCATATGCCTCCAGAATTCCTATTCTAGTTCTATTCTTCCTTCTTAATCTTGACTCCTTAGCAAAGGAGCTTTATTCTATACTGTCTTATTGTCTCAAATCTCTTGCTCTCTCTTCTCATCACCATTCCTGACTTGCCAAACACCAACCTGAATTACTTTTACCATCTGCTTCTTCATTCCTATTCATGCAAGAAAGTAGAGAATGCCATGCCATCTTTATGTTATCTACTCTCAGCCAGATTCTCACTGCAGGAAGGCAATATCTTTATTCCTCCCCAAATGAATTTCTATTCCAAATTCTACAATGTCTGTTCCAAACTTTATCTTCTCCATGTTTCTACATATGTTATATTTCCCATAGCATCTCTCCCTAGCATTCTCTCATGTAAGGTTCTTGCTTCACATTTTACGGGAAAAAAATAGAGATCATCAAAGGTTTTTTCTCTTCTCTCTTGACAGTCCCTTCTTTTCACCTCACAAACTTTTGATATTATCCCCTATTATTTTCTACTTTTCTCTAACTCCTATTGAAGGTAGACCTCTAATCTAGTCTAAACCAATCCTTCTACTAGCACTCCTGATTGGATATCCTCCTATTTTTCTCCAGGACAATGCCCCTACTTTAATCCCCCAAGGTCTTGCTAATCTTTAATTTTTCTCTATATACTGGTTCCTTCCTTGCTGCCTAAAATCATAGCCATGCTTATCCTACCCTCAGTAGGAAAAAAATTCACTATAGCCTGTCATTCTTTTTAATTATTGTCTTATATTTCTCTTTTTCAGTCAAAATTCTTGCAAAAATAAAAATTTACACCTATTTCTGCCATTTCTTTTGTTTTTAGTCTCTTCTTATTTTGATTCTCTCTTGCTTCTGATATTATTATTCAACTATTCTTTCCAATTTGACTGAAGGCCATCTCCAGTTGTCCTGATCTATATCTGGTCACTGGACCCAGGTAGTTCTAGAGGAGATAGTGAAGCACAACCCTTCCTCACTCAAAACCAATTCATTTGCATGTCATAGTATCACCTCCCTATTTCAGGGTCCTCTTCAATAAGGAAAAACAACCAGAACAACTAATTGACCAATGATCTATCAGTTGTAAAATCTAATGGCACTTTTTCAATTCTCATTATTCTTGACTCATCTGCAGCTTTAATTGTTCTTTCCTCCTTCCTAGGATTTTTTTTTTTTTTTTATGAAACTGCTCTCTTTTCATTCTCTTCCCCTGAGATTCATTCATCACATATATCCAATCAATTGACAAATCTTGCCATTTCTATCTCCACAACTTGGTTCAGGTAATTGTCTAGTTCTCACACATATCAAGTCAACATTAATTCATTGAAGGATTTCTATGTATCAAGCTCTGGACTAAGTGCTGGGAATACAAAAAGAGTCTTTTTCTTCATGGAACTCATAGTCTAATGGGAGTGGCTATTTATAAATAGTTATGTACGAATAATAGATAATAGAGAATAAATTGGGGATTATAATAGAAAGAAGGTATTAGCATAAAAGGAGATCTGGAAAATATTTTTTTTTTTTTTTTTTTTGCAGAAGGTGGGATTTTAGCTAAAACCTAGAAATACCACTGGAACATGTTGCTTACTTTTAATGTCCCCCAAGTTTTGTGGATCAAAATTGTTCCTTTTCCAAAAGAGCAAGGAACAATGGAAAGATTAATTGCTGGCCTACTGGGGAAAAAAATAAAACACAGAAATGAAAACAAAAAATTCAAAAAACTAAACTCTAACTATGTGTCATTGAATTTCTTTGGAAGAATCTGAAGGGATAAGCATTTATTCTTAAGTGTAATGTCACTTAGGACATTTGTACTTTTATCTTCTGATAAAAGCACTTTGCACTAGGAGGACTGTTCTTTTTGCTGTCTTCTAAGTTTAGCATCAATAAGATTAGCTACAGTTTTTCATAATGACCAGCGGAATGAAGAATTTCCTTCTCTGACATGCTGGGAAACTATTTTCTGGTATCATAGCACTACATGGCTCAGCCACAGGAACAGAAAGGCAGACGTTAAGGACTTTCTGCTAAAATGGAAGACAAGCAATTTCTCATTAAACAATGAAGGATTAATGCTGTGATGTTTTGCTTTTTACTCTTAGTTCATAGTTCTGAAGTTTTCTTTTTAAATATTATTTTTGCAGTTACATGCAGAGCAGAAATATGAAATATCTTAAATTATAATTCAAACTTCTCTACACAAGATACTTGTGATACAAAAGAATCAAGCCCCCAGTAGAAAAAAAAAAGCTTTTGGTACTTAAAAGGGAACATTTTTCTGTTTAATGGCTGTAATATGATTAATGCTCCATCCAACTCCAGTATCTAAGAATACAGAGTTAATGGTATAATTGTAGTACAGTTGATTTTTATTTTTTAAATTACAAAACAGTTAATAAAATCTAAACATTTTATAGATTTTAAAGCTGTAAGGGACCCTAGAGGGCACATCTACTCCATCTCTCTTATTTTACCAATGAAGAAACTGAGCCATGGAGAAGTTAACATGGTTTGCCCAAGTTTCATTGGGCAACTAGCAAGGCCAGGATTCAAACTCAGGGCATTTGGCCATAAATCATACCTTTCTTGAACTATATTTTTGATTTATAGGCAAAATAACATTTTAATATTAATTTAATATCATACTTACAATCAGTATATTGTTAAGATATGTCTCAAGAGGAGGAAGAGAAGGGATTTTTAACATTCTGGGGTTTTGAATAGGATTGCTTCTCATTCTTGCCAAAAGAGGAAGGTTGACTCTGAAGAAACTTCTTGCTTTATTTTTTCTGGTATTTTCTCTCACCCTTTTTATGTTAAATATGCTTTCTCAGAATCTCCCCAGATATTTGCCCTTCTTCCTTTCAAAGATATTTCTAAATATGACTTTCTTTCTGAAACCATCTTTGATTAAGTGAGAACATCTTTCCTTCTCATCACAAACTATAGAAATCAGAACATATTCTTAAATTCCAGTCACTGAAAACTAAATGTATATAATGCAATGACAGAAATTATTAGCAATTTGTTAGAGAATATAAAGCCCAAGTATATGAAATGATATTGAATTTTAGGGAAGAAATCAGAGCATCAGTGATAGAACTATCCTAGAATTTAAAATTTAGTGCTAGAAGGAAACCCAGAAATCATCTGTTCTGACCTCATTTTATAGATGAAGAAACTATAGCCTTCAGAGAAAAAGCAGTTTCCCAAAGGTCACATAGGGAGTATGTAGCAGGTACAGGATTTGAACTCATGCCTTCTGACTACAAGTCCAATGTTCTTTCCATTGTATTGCTTAACACAGTAGATACTTAATAATTATTTGTTGAGTTGAATTGAATTGAACTGAAAATGAAAAGTATACTGATTTCAGAGTTACAATATATTTGTTTCAACTCTGGATCTAACACATTTAAAACTGTGATCTTGGCTAAGTTGCTTTAATTCATCCAATTTAGTTTCCTTCTCTGTAAAGCGGAGTTAAGAATGCTTACAATACCTTGCTCTGAAAATTAAATGGCATATTATATGAATGCATTTGTTAAATATAAAAACCCATAGTAATGTGAACTATTGTTATTTTTCAATACAGTTTTGGGAAAAATGCATTTTAATTTTGGATACTGAGTCAGGTTCATAAATAATAAATTCTACATAACTGTCACATACCCTGACAAATAATATATAGCTAACAAATGATGTACTTGACTGTTAGTTCACAGACAAGATCTAGGTTCAAATTCTGCTTAGGATATGTTCTGACTGTGTGACCATTGGCTAGTCACTTGATGTCTTAATGTCCCAGGCCAACATTCCATGTGACAAGTAAATTACCTGTCTTGTTTCCATGAAGTGTATTCCTCCCAGCATTGAAATCATAGACCTTTATCAAAAAACCAAAACCAAAACCAAATGTAGAAATCTTGTAAAAAAATTTACGATTTATTAGCAGGAATTCACTAATTAATGACTTGTTAATTAATTTATAATAATTTACCAAACAGAAGTGATTTATTGAAGGAATTAGACCCATTAACTTGATAGAGTTATGGTTCTTCTATCGTTGTAGACAATAATCAACCTTATATTTCTCACATGTATTTAATAGGTATTTTTTTGGATAAATCTTCCATAAATGTTTTTTTATCAGATGTACTGGAGGCATTCTTCTAATTATTATAATACTTCTATATTCTAGTAGAAGCATGATCTCTTATGTGTGGATATGTTATATTCATACTTGTCCATCATATAAGTCTTTTTTTCCATTTTTTTCCTTCCAAATAAATTACAGAAAATACGTCCAGAATTCTAGGGGCCTTCATCAGATACTCTTGTTATTGAATAGATATTAATGGAGCATTGTTCAACTATCTCCTGATTTTGAAGCATGACTGATCATATTTAATTGCCTAATGGCTAATGGTTATCTGAAAATGGATGCCTCCAAAATGTTTCAAACTTAACATGTCTAAAGTAGAATTTATTGTTTTTTTTCCTCCCAAAATTCTACCTCTTTTCCAAACTTTTCCATTATTGTCAAAAGTATTGTTATTCTTGAATTCACCAAGATGCACACCTACTTATTTAACAATTGGCAATCTCTATATGATTTAAAGGCATTCAATATTTTTTCAAGTTGTTGTTTCATCTCAGTCATGTTTGACTTTCTGTGACCTTATTTGTAGTTTTCTTAGCAAAGACTACAGTAATTTGCCATTTCCATCTCCACCTCATTTTACAGATGGGAAAAGAAAAGCAAATAGAGTTAAGTGACTTGCCCAGAGTTATCCAGCTAGTAAGTGTCTGAGGCTGGTTTTGAACTCAGGTTTTCTGACTCTAGACTTTGTGCTTTATCCACTTCACCACCTGGCTACCTAGATTTCCTCAAATATCACTTGGCATAAAAGAATAGGTAAGATTTATTTAAAGCCTTTGTGTTGGTCTGCCAAGTACACAGAGGGTATTATCTGTTATAGTTATGTTGGATTACTAGTCATTCTCCAGTGTCATTTCCTTTCCTT
Source organism: Antechinus flavipes (assembly GCF_016432865.1). Classification (NCBI taxonomy): domain Eukaryota; kingdom Metazoa; phylum Chordata; class Mammalia; order Dasyuromorphia; family Dasyuridae; genus Antechinus; species Antechinus flavipes. Next base: position 489,114,564 of record NC_067398.1, on the reverse strand, counting down.
CACCTCCTCTAAGAAGGTATTTTCTTCTGTTCTCCACATCATTGTCTATAGAATATTTCTCTTTCATTGAGGACCAGTAAAGATCTAACCTCTCTAAAGATTGAAAATTACTTACTTTGCTTTTTTTTTTCCTTTTTATTCTTTGGCCTCAGGGTGATGAGATGAAGGAATAAAAGCTCACATTCATTAGATGTCAAGGATTACAAAGCACTTCCCATCTAACAATCCTTCTGGTACAGGTATTATTATTCCAATTTTAAAGATGAGAGAAACTAAAAATAAATCACCATATTTCTGGAAGTCATAGAGAATTAATAAGTGACAGAGCTGATACAGTATTGAAGGAAAGAGACTCCAATTGTAGTTTATGTAGAGAAGATTCCTAATCTAAAAGTTGTGAAATAACCAAATAATGGTGCACCATTCCTTTTTTCATATTCCTCTTTTTATTCCTATCCAACACTAACCACTTAGTTTTTTCAGCTGTTGTCTATTTTTAAAAATAAACTAATTTAATTTCTGTCCACTATGCTCATCCTTCTAGGGTAACAGCTATTAGCAAGATGAGGATTTCTTTATGTAGTCTGGGTTTTTTTTTTTTTTTTAATACAGTGGCATAGGTGTACCAATTGGTTAGTTACACCTTGGACATTTAAACGCAAGCACATGGAATGAAACATCTTGCCCAGTCAAGCTGGACTATTAGCCAGCTTCTGATTTCCTTCCTACTTCTGTGAATTTTCATTGGTGTTCTCTCATTCTCTGCCCTATGCTTAGGATAGACTCCCTCCACATTTTATTGTATAATAATGTTTCTCTTTTTCAAGTCCCACTTGTATTGTTTCCCTGACAATAAAGACTTCTTTGCTCTGTCCTTCCTGTAAATGAGCTATCTGAAAAACTAACAATGGAAATAAAAATATAGAGTTTTTCATTTTCAGTAGCCCCATGTTTAAAATATGTATTGAATATTTGTATTGAATCCTTCAGATCAGTTCATTTGAGTTTTATTGAATCAGCCAAAGTCACTCCAAGGGAACACATATTTCACCTGGACATCTTCTTTGAGCTATCATATTATACTTGGTATGTTATTTATCAACATAGATATAATATCCCTGTTAGATGGAAAGTTCTTTGAGAGCAGGGATATATTTATTTTTTATCTATTAAGTAGGTGTGCGTCTTGGTGAATTCAAGAATAACAATACCTTTGACAATAATGGAAAAGTTTGGAAAAGAGGTAGAATTTTGGAGAAAAAAATGCAATATATTTAGCATATTACCTGGAATGCTATTAACGAATCATCGAATTTAACTTTGAGGATAGCAATAGAAATCTAATTTCAGGGAAAAATATATTTATTGGGAGGAGACAGAGAGAGGAGAGCAAAGAAGAAAAGGCCATCCTTGGAAGTATTCCATAGAGAAGCACTTGGAGTATCTTAATTTCTTACTTGCACTCTCCAAATGATTAATCAATTTCCCAGAACAATTATGTGTAATATAAAATTAATTTTTGAATGTCTTCAAATTTGACAAAGGTAAATTAAGGAATAAAAGATACCAGGATGTCTTGCTTTATGCATTGCAATGTAACTTATCATGGTGTATTCATTCACTCATTGTGAATTCCTTGACTTTTTTATGTTGGATCCACTAATTTATATAACAAATAATTCCTGAGCATTTTTAGGTCAAAGTTGAGATGCAGAAAAAAAAAATTTATAGAGCAATAGAAATAAAAAATAAGGCTGGACAGCTTAAAGCAAAGCATCAAATGAAAACTACCAACAAGAGAAGTCATAGACTAGGTATCCTGAGGAATAATATTTGGATTGATGGACTTGGAGTGAAGAAGGCCTGGATTCAAATCCTTCCTTCCAGCTTATAAACTGTGGTGTTCAAGTAACTCACTGTCTGTAAGCCTGCAACCATTACTTCACAAAACCCTTGTGAAGATCATAAGCTATAATATTTAAAGAGTTATTTAAATGTCAGAGTAAGGAAAACTCTTTTAGTCAAAGCTAGTGATAGCTTTGCTCCACAAAGAAATACAGAGACTTTACAATTTCCTTTTAAGGAATCTATTCCCTTTGGATTAGGGTATTAGTTGTATGTTGCAAGGAAAACAACACAAAGGTTAAAGATGTTGGAATTGAAGGTTTAATTAGATTTCATATGTTTCTAATTCACACATCTCTTTTTCTACCACTCCATCTGTTTTATAAAGTCTGTAGAAAAACAATAGAACGTATTTGCAATCATATGGGCTAGTGACCCAATAGGTTATTGTTACAAGTAAATTGTCACTCTATAAAATAATGCATTTCACAATCTGCAAATCCTCTTAATTAGCTGAATTTATTTTTAGCAAATTTCTATTGGTCAAACCCATTGTCTCTACTGAGAAGTGGGGAGATTAGAAACTAGACAGCGACTCTTAGCTACTCAGGAATATATCTTCTCAAAGATCTCATTCCAAGGTGAACAGAGTTCTCATCTGGTTCATTCACCAAATCTCCATCTGAGGCTTTAATTAGGTGTTTGATGTTCTGGAGATTTGCTCCAGTGGAGTGTTTTTTTTTAAATCTTCTGAGAAAACAAACAAAACCACGCAGAAGATTTAAAACTAAACAGGATGAGAGGCAAACTTGTTATTCTTAGATTAAGTTTCCAACAATCAAAATTAAGAGATGTTTGCAAACTGGCATTCTGTGATCTGTAGTTCAGAGAAACAAGCATTCATTCTCAATCTACCTTTGTTTCAGCTTTCTCTCTTGGTGGAATTGTTTAACTATCTGTTTGTGACTTCTGTGTGGATATTTGTCAAAATCCTATTTAATGTGAACCCTCCAAAACTGGAGAGGGAGTTGTACCTCCTTTCCAGTGTGCTCTATTCTATCAAACGTTGTAACAAATTTTTTTCTAAAATTATTTCAAAGTTTGGGATTTGTGATCAGAAACAACAGCCTTAAACATACAAAGGCTGAGGTTAGCTAAAGAGACACAAAACATTTAAATTAGGTCAGAGAGCCAAATTTCCCTAAATAGGGGATTTCAGTTATTGTGATTGTACTTGTATTTTTCTTAGATAAAAGTCCATAAAACTCAAGAAGAAATCATGAGCATCTGAGGACCACTATGTTGTCCCTAGGCTCCAACTAATTGTACAGGAGGTCGTTATTTGAATCTCTAGTCTATGATATAAGAAAGGGAGAGGGACAGCATAAAAATAGAAAGCCAATTCCAGAAGTGAAAAGGAAGCAGAAAATGATTGAGTATATACTTCCATACTACCACTACATGAAATGAATTGAGAGCAAGCTGTGGTAGACAGTCCTGAATCTTACCAAGAAGGAAAGCAAAATCAGATAAGAATCATGAAACAAAGCAAACAAGATAAGACAGTTAATGGAAGTGATTACCGTAGACACCCTCAGAGATTACTTAAAACCCTTCCGTCATGCCTTTTAGGGAGTATTCTCCTAGAATGTTTTCTAGATTGTACCAACCTCTCATCCATTCAGTATGTTAGACTGATGAGAAAGGGAAGATATTGGAGGCTAGGAAATCATTAGGAAGGCATTAAGGTAATCTAGATGTAAATTTATAAAGTCCTAAAGGGAAGTGATAGGGAAGAGGAAAACAATCTGACATTTCAAAGTAGATTTTAAAGGAATAGGATGAGTGGGCATAGATTATTTTCTGTTCCCAGTGACATCAACTTAAATAGACTTTAAAAAACTTAGTAGGTCTAAAAATTGTTACCAAATTAATTGTTTGAAAACATCTATTTTTATTAAAATCCTTAATCTTGCATTCTACGATTTCCAAAATCCTGACTTTCCTTAGCAAACACCTTCCATTTCTTTCTTATACTAACTGTATAGCGCTATTTTCCAGCCAAAATGGTCTATTCCTTGCCTTAAATATACTTTAGATTTTCTTAGCTTTAGATTTGTGCTCACAATTTCTCCATTTTCAGTAATACCTTCATAGAACCAACATTCAAATCATTTCTTAGCATCCAGTTCTGATTCCATCTTTTTTCCTGAGACCTTCTATGACTAATCCAGCCAGAATATTTTTTACATTTTCATAGTTCATCTTCTCTATTATACTGTGATTTCCTTGAGAACAGGTACAATTTCAATCAATCCATCAATCAATAAGCATTTTTGATCTTTTTTTTCCCCTTCATTATATATGGTAACTGTAACTTAGTTTTGGAACTGATCTTGGAAATAATCTAATAAAAATTTTCTCATTTCAAAGATGAGGAAACCAAAGCTTAGAAAAGGGATGTGATTTTTATGTAAGGTCATACAGCTTCATAAGTGACAGCATGGGGACCACTGTAGCATTCACACCTTCTATTGTTTTTAATTCTTGTTCCTTGACCAGTTTACTTTCTCTCCTAGATAGGTCCTTGGGGGAATGTCTTTATTGTAAATGAATGTAATTGTTGGTAATATTGCATCATAATTTTATTTATCATATACCTTTCAAATGTCCTTTGGATCACTTACAATTTTGATTCTTCAGAGATTGTGGCATTCTAGTATTCCAATCACTAGATGATCATCAGTGTAAAAGGAAAGAGCTTTTACAAGAATGAACAGCCTAAGATCACTGAAAAATGCTACAATTTCCCTAATGCAATCCAATCTGACAGGCTTCTGGGTTCATGTCATTTCCGTTAAGCAGCATTTGTTCATGCATCATATAAACTTTTCCTTCCCTCCCTCCCTTCTTTCCTTCCTTTCTCTTTCCCTCCCTCCCTTGCTCTCTCTCTCCCTCCCTTCCTTCCTTCCCTTTCATGCAGTAATTTCATCAGTGTGGGCAATTTTTGCTATGGAAACTCCTTCCACCAATGTAAATCAGCAACTTGTGTTTAATGAATAACGGTAGAGAGTTTTGGGGGGACACTAAGAGGTTGTTACATGCCCAAGATCTCACAAGTATTATGTCAGAAGCAGGATGTAAAACAAAGTCTTCCTGATCTCTATCAGCAATACTATGTAGCCTCTCTCCCTATAAGTCTATATGCACATAGGCATATATATATATGTATGTGCACACTCATATACATGTGAATGTAGATATATCCCCACATATTTAAAAAGATGAATATTACAGTCCATTCTTTAACTAAATCTATATCTCTACCTGTTGACTAATTCAAAGGATTCTGTTCCAGCTGTATGTCATAATTTGGGCAATATGCTGTTTTCATTCACTTTATTTTTCCCAGGTGAGTCATTAAACCTATTACTTTTGAATGATTACAGATTTCTTTGAGCAGGCTTTGCAGTGTTCCAGAGCAAATAAAAAATGTCATGAAAAGACCCATGAAACAGATTAAAGGTTATTTCCAAAAGTTTATCATTAGTCAGCCAACGAACATTTATTAGGCTCTTGCTGTGTGCCAAGCACTTTGTTAAATGCTGGGAATATAGATAGATAAAAGGCAATCCTGATGTAGTACAGCCCTCAGAAAAGATGTAGCAATAACCCTAAGACCACCTAGCCTTCAGAGTGATGTAATTAGAAATATTTTATTTCTTTCCCTAGGCTATTCTGCCCTAGTTTACTCTCTATATGACTAGGATACTAAAGCCACAAATATTGCTGAATGTTAGATAACAGTCTGTTGGTCAGTGAAAATGAGGTTTCTGAGACTAATTAGCAATAGTAATGAGATACTTAAAGTTGAGACAGCCACAGAACAAAATTGGGTGTCCACCACTTGACCCAGTGATGTTTCAGGCCTAAAAACACACCTCTGGGTGGTTCCCTGTGAGCTCTTTCCAGAGAACTATGAGTATGCATCTGTGCATAAAGTCAGAACCAGACCACTCTTCACCTTCACCTCTAAGCCATAAAATTAGCATATCACTGACCTGAAGCACCTGGTTCCTTTCTTTTTTCTCTATTCATTTATTTTCTTGCTCTTGGTTTTTTGCTAACTACTTTTGAAATATAGCCCATTTTAACTGGCATCACAACTGTAATAAACGTTGCCCCTTGACTTGGAGATGGTTCTGAGTCTGCAAATTTTTTGAGACACCTTGCTACACTGGTCTGGAACCCCAAAATTTTTGGGTCCCCCTTTAACTCCCATAGACTCTCCTCTCAAAGAATTCACAGACTAAACAGGAAATAACATGCTAATACCTCTGTGTAGACAAGATATTTACAGCATTCATTTGAAATATTCAACAGAGTGAAGGCTCTAGAATTAAAGGGGATCAGGAAAGAATTCTTGTTGAAAGTGAGATTTAGCTGGACTTGAAGGAAGCCAGAGAAGCAGGAGATAAGGAAGGGAAAGCATTTTAAGTATTGGGGCCAGTCAGGAAAAATGCTCTGATTTGGAGAATGAAGTGTTTTGTTTAGGAAGTGCAAGAAGGAAAACTGAATGGAATAGGAAGAAGGCCCAGGTGAACTAGTCTTCTTGCTTAAACAAAATAATCAATCAATCAGTCAACATGCATTTATTAAATATCTACCATATTCCAGATCCTGTCCTAAGATTGGGTATATATACAAAGACAAAAATGAAACAGTATTCCAAGAATCTTGCATCCTATGGTAAGGGAAACATAAGTTTAAAAAAATATACAAATGGTATATAAAGAAACTTTCATAGAGTTAGCAGCTGGAGGCAAATGAAAGGTCCTATGTATAAGGAGGCAGTTAAGCTAAGTTTTGACGAGAACTAGGGCTTTCAGAAGAATTCCCTAAGTTAGGAGGGAATGGTTTCTATGAATGGGAGAAAGCCTATGAAGAAGTGCAGAAATGAGAGAATGAATGATGAGTACAAGAAACACCACAGAGTTTATGAAGGGAACCAATATGTAATAACCTGACAACAGATTGTAGAGGGTTTTAAATGCCAAAGAGAGAGTTTAAATTTAATTCTAGAGGTAATAGGGAGTCCCTGGAGTTTTATTCTGAGTAGGAGATGACATGGTCAGATGTCTGCAATTAGGGATGTTACTTTGGAAACAGCAAAAGATGGATTGAAGAAGGGAGAGAAATAACCATTACCTCATTTGTGCAGGTTGGTTTTTCCAGTTATTTAATCTGTCACATTAGAAAGAAGAAAAGGAAGGGAAAGGTAGAGCTAAATTTGGTTCCAGTTGAAAGAGAGATATGGTGAAGGAAAAATAGTCACATGGATCTACATAAGGAGTTGTCCATGAACAAGATGAACATGATGTAAGAACTCTAAAAGGATGTGGTAAGACTGTCCAAATGGGAGGCCATGTGGCATTGCTTAGACCTATTTTGTATTAATAGACTCTTTAATAGGGTTTAGCAGCTAGATTCTATAACTTTTTCTTCATGGAGTATTGCATGAGTACAATTATGATAAAAATAGAAAAGAACAGTGTCTGTCACATATAAGTATTAAATAAATGTTTGTTGAATGACTGATGAAACAGGCTCAAATTTGATGTTTCTATATTTATTTCAGTTTTCTTAATTTGAAATCTCCACTGGGGAAATATGGCTACTAATTGGAGAAAGTAGCAGGATTAGTGGCAACTAACATGAGGATGCTAAAAATATAACACATTTTTCAGGCCTTTGGGCTGGAGATGCTAAGTTGTCATTTTTAATCCTTAGCTCTTGAAGAGAACCAAAGGCATTACAAGTGTATTAACTCACTCATAAATTGGATTTTAGTGAGGCAGAGCTGCATAGTTAACAGCCTTATTCTCTTCTCCAAAGTCATCCAAGTCCAATGCTAAGACAAAGATCAAAATGACTGGTAATGAATACTGGGTCTGTATCCCAAAGAGATCATAAAAGAGGGAAAAGGACCCACATGTGCAAAAATGTTTGTGGCAGCCCTTTTTGTAGTGGCAAGAAACTGGAAACTGAGTGGATGCCTTTCAATTGGAGAATAGTTGAATAAGTTATGGGATATGAAGGTAATGGAATATTATTATTCTATAAGAAATGATGAATGGGCTGATTTTAGAAAGTCCTGGAAAGACTTACATGAACTAATGCTGAGTAAAACAAGCAGAACCAGGAGAATAATGTACCCAGCAACAGTAATATTGTTCAATGATCAACTACGACAGATTTATTTCTCCTCAGCAGTTCAGTTATCCAAGGCAATCTCATTAATGTTGGGATACAAAATGTTACCCACCTCCAGAAAAAGAACTTTGGAGACTGAATGTAAATCAACACATGCTATGTTCACTTTTCTCTTTATTGTTTTTTTTTTCTCTCTTGGTTTTCCCCATTTTTCTGATATTTCTCTTCCCACATTGTTCATAAGGAAGTATATTAAAAAATATGAATGTACCTGTAACCCCCCAATTTTTTTATATGTAACATGGAAAAATAAAAATTAAAAATAAAGATGACTGGCAATGGCTTGAGATGCAGTGGTTAGGAAAAAAAAAAAAAACAAAAACATGTTCAACATGTTTCTTGATCTTTTTAGATTAAGGTCTTTCTTAGACCTCAATTTGTCTGAGGAAATATCCATTCAATGGCTAAGGGCTAGGTAAGAATTTAAACAAAAGATGGAATGGGTCCTCAACTTGGGAAAACTGAAAGGCTTATATACTTTTTATTTTTTTTTCTAAAAATCAGATTCGATATTCTTCTGTATTCAAAAGTGAGGCAACTTCGTATAGTTGAAAGGGCAATTGAATTAGAGTAAAGAAAGACTGAGATTTCAATCCCATGTCTGGCACTTATTAGCCATGTGACCTCAAGCACATTTTTTAATCTCTAAGTCTCAGTTTCCTTTCTATGAAATATGAATGATTACACTTGTTATGTGTGCCTCACAGGGATGATCTGAGGATCTGAAGAGATAATGGTGGGCATGATTGCTGACCTACAGTAATTGCTAAACTGAGTCAAATTAAATAGGTGGTAGAGCTAAGGATTAAGAGGATTCTAGGAAAGGTTGCAGAGATTGGGAGGTAAAGTATCGTGCTCGAGGAACAGGAAGCCATTCAGTATGGTTAATTATATAACATGTGGAGGGAAGCAAAGCATACTGGAGTAAATACTGGAAAAGAAGGAAAGATTATGAAGAACTCTGCCTTGTTCATACAACAATTGACATATTGTTTTTAGTTCTGAATACCACATTTTTGTTGTTATTCAGTCTTTTCAGTCACTTCAGCCTCTTCATGACCCCATTTAGGGTTTTGTTGGCAAAGATACTTTATGATTTGCCATTTCCTTCTCCAGCTTACTTTACAGATGAAGAAACTGAGGCAAACATGGTAAAATCACTTTCCCAGGGTCATCCAGGAAGTAAGTGTCAGAGCTCAGATTTCAATTCAGAAAGATGTCTTTCTGACTCCAGGTCTAGCACTGCACAAGAATCTTCATATGATTGTCATGGGTTCCATGATACAAGAAAGGTAAAAAAAAAAAAAAAAAAAAATTCCTATTGTGAGACAAACCCCCTCCCCCCCCCAAAAAAAAACCCAACCACAAAAAACTTAACAATTACAATGATCCAAAAGAGAAAAGTGTGACTTTAGGAAGTAGTTAATATCATGAAAAGTCTTTAAACAGAGGCTGGGTGACCAGTTCTTTAATTCAAAGTCATATTATTCAGGCACAAGTGAAACTAGAAGACATCCAAGGTCCTAACAGCTTTTTTTAAAGGAAAAAATTCACTATAATTTTTACAATTCAAAAGTGGAATTGGCTGCCCTAGCTTGTAGTGAGTTCCCTCTGAGGATTTTCCAAATTGATGATGGATGACTATGTGTCAAGGATATTTTGGAAGGAATTTCTAGTCATTGACATTCTTTCCAGTTCTGTGATATATATATGCAAAATACCACATAAATGTTGGTTAATTACTAGCAAAAGAATGAAAAGCTTAGCTTCACTATTAAAATTAAAATCTAAATTTACTTAGGTATTTATTATTGGAAAGAATTTTTACTTTATTTTATTTTTGACTGGAAAAGACAAAAAAAAATCTGTGGAAAAAATAAATTCTAGAACACAGATTCTTGATATATATCTTTTCCCCAAAGAAATATCTATGGCTTTGGTGTCACAGTAAAGACCCTTAGTATATAATTTTTTCAGAAGATCAGTTATTGGGAACTACAGCAGAGAGGCAATGTAGATAAATTGTCTATGTCTGCACTTTATTGTTGTAATTAATAGGTGCTGCATCAACCTCTCATTTTAAACTTTGTTTCTTACTAATAAAAAAAAAGGATTTGTGTCCAACAGATTTTACAGATAATCTACTTCTTATAGGAATGGAAAGAAATTCTATTGTGCCAGTGGTGAGCCAGCACAAGGGAAAAGAATAAGACTAAAAGAAATACTCATTGCTGATCATGAAAACTTCATTTCTTCTTTAGCCTACACATTCCATAATCTGAATGAACAGATATAAGTATTTGAAACATATTTTTAAAATTTTTTTGTTCCTGTTGTCTGGGAACCACTAGCTATCTCCTTGAAAAATCTACTTGTTTTGACTTTTAGAGCACTTTAGGGTCAATGCATAATTCCAATTTCTGTATTGCAACAATTTTTTAAAAGTGGAATGGAATTACGTTCATTTGTGACCTTTTACATCAGGACCAGAGTGAGGCAGATTTAGGAAAAAATCAACTGAAAACTGCTTAATTTTCTATACTTAGAGGCAACCTGAGGTTTTTTTTTTTTTTTTTTACTGGCAAGGATGCCTATTCCTACATACATAAGTATGTATATATATGTATATATATGTACACACATATGATCTTAACAATGTCACATGGATAGTTGGTTGCAGGCTTTATTATTAAAGTTACATGTCTATTATTTTTTTTTGCTATCACATCATCTTGCCTTCTCATTATTATTTTTTCCTCTTTTTTTCTCCAATGGATTCAGTTTTATTATACAAAGAATAGCAAAATTAACGTTTCCAAAATTCAATTATTTGTAAGCCAAATATTTGGAACTTGATATCTATTTCCCCATAGAAACAATTTTTTAAGTAGTGGAAATATCCCCCAGTTTTCTCTGCTGAGCCCCCAAAAGTCTCATTATTATTAAATCAATTGTCAAACTATGACAATGCATTAATAACATGATAGAATCCAATTTCTATTTATAATACTGTACTTGCAGGTTAGTTTATTCCAAATTTTTACCCAGAATTCTAGTTATCAGGAGCTTGAATCCCTTGCTTTCTCTTTTCTGCACTAATTACATTGACTGGTGGGGAGTACATGGAAATCTCAAGCAGAGGTTCTGTTCACTGAGGTCTGGGTTTTTATCTAATAGCAGCATGGATTAGATTTAATGCTCAGTGAACAATGATGGGTAGGGAGAGAAACAATTCGGTCTCAGTGAATCCCAATAAGTTAAATTATTATTCTTCTGGAAAAGGACATGACTTTGGGAAGATGATACCACTACTTTCCAATAAATTGAATTTAAGTGAAGTAAGGTTGTACAAAATCACCAGTATCACTTTCTCTTCTGGAACACCTTCTGCAATGGGAAGACATAGATTAGGACAGCTCTGTCCAAAGGATTGCAAATTTTGATTCCAAGATATCTTGGGTTATAAGGGCTATTTTTCTTTATTTTTTGTTAAAAGTGATTTATTTTGATACACATTCCTTTATGAATCATATTGGGGAAAAAAAAATAGAAGAAAAGGGAAAACCACGATAGAGGAAAAAAAAAAAAAACGGAAAAAAGAAGTGTACATAGCATGTGTTGATTCACATTTAATCTCCATATTTCTTTTTCTGGATGTACATGAAATTTTCTGTCCAAAGTCTATTGAAATTGCTTTGGATCACTGAACCACTGAGAAGAACCAAGTCTTTCATAGTTGATCACTGCACATTCTTGCTATTATTGTGTACTATAAATATATTCCTGGTTCTGCTTGTTTCGTTCAACATCAATTAGTGTAAATCTTTCCAGGCCTTTCTAAATTCAGATTGTTCATTATTTTTTATAGAACAATAATATCACATTATCTTCATATATCACAGCTTATTCAGCCATTCCCCAGTTGACAGGCATCTACTCATTTTCCAGTTTTTTGGCCACCACAAAAAGATCTGGTACAAACATTTTTGTACATGTGGATCCTTTTCCCTCCTTTATGATTTCCTTGGGATAAAGACCCAGTTGTGGCACTGCTGGGTCAAAGAGTACATGCAGTTCGATACCCTTTAGGCATAGTTCCAGATTGCTCTCCAGAATATGCATCCTTTCACAATTCTATCAACAATACAGAGTGTCCCACTTTTTCCACATTCACTTCAACATTTATCATTATCTTTTCTTACCATTTAGACAATCTGTGAGGTATGAGATAATTGCACAGTTGTTTTAATTTGCATTTCTCTAATCAATAGTAATTTAAAGAATTTTTATTATGACTATAGTTGGCTTTAATTTTGTGATCTGAAAGTTGTCTGTTCATATCCTTTGACATTTATCAATTGGATAATGACTTGTATTCTTATAAATTTGACACAGTTCTTTATATATTTTAGAAATGAGACCTTTATCAGAAATACTAGCTGCAAAGATTTTTTCCCAGCTTTGCACTTCCATTAAGTCTTCTTTCTGTTGGTCTTGTTTGTCCAAAATCTTTTTAATTTAATATAATAAAAATTGTCCATTTTGCCTTTCATAATGTTCTCTAGTTCTTCATAATGTTTCTCTAGTTCTAGTTAATAGATTCCCCCCTTTTCCCAAAGATCTGAAGTCAAATTATCCCTTGCTTTCCTAATTTCTTTATGGTGTCATCCTTTATGCCCAAATCATCTCCCAACTTGACTTTATTTTGTTATGATGTGGTTTTTCATAAAACCTAAATTTTGATATGGGTCTATGATGAGTTATGATATTATTTTCCAGTTTTCCCAGCAATTTTTGTTAAATACTGAGTTTTTATTCCAGAAGCTGAGTTTGGGGATTTATCAAATACTAGAGTACTATAGGCCTTGATTACTGTGCCATGGGTATCTAGTCTATTCCACTGCTCTACCACTCTCTTTCTTAGTATCAAATGGTTTTGATGACTGCTGTGCTATAATATAGTTTTAGGTTTTGTACGGCTAATACATCATCCTTTGAATTTTTTCATTGATTCCCTTGATATGCTTGACCTTTTGTTCTTTCAGATGAATTTTGTTATTATTTTTTCTAGTTATATAAAATGATTTTTTGGCAGTTTGATTGGTATGGCATTGAACAAATTGATCAATTAGGTGGAATTGTCATTTTTATTAAAATAGCTGAGCCTACCCACAAACAATTGATATTTTCCCCAATTATTTAGATTTGATATTATCTATGTGAGAAGTGTTTGTGTTTATATAGTTCTTGGATTTTTCTTGGCATGTAGAAACCCAAATATTTTATTTTGTCTGCAGTTGTTTTAAATGGGATTTCTCTATCTCTTGCTGATGACTTTGTCAGTAATACATGGAAATGCTGATGATGTATGTAAGTTTATTTTATATTCTGCAATTTTGTTAAAGCTATGAATTGTTTCAAGCAGGTTTTTGGATGATTTTATAGAATTCTTTTAGTATATCATCATAACGTTTCCAAAGAGTGATAGTTTTATTTCCTCACTGACTATTCTAATTCCTTTAATTCTTTCCATTTTCTTATTGCTAAAGCTAACATTTCTAGTGCAATGTTAAATAATAGTGGTGATAATGGACATCCTTGTACCACCCCTGATCTTATTGGGAATGAGTCCAGCTTTTCTCCATTACAAATAATGCTTGCTGTTGATTGTAGATAGATACTGCTTATTATTTTAAGGAAAACTCCTTGTCCCATATGTTCTCTTGTTTTTAATAGAAACGGGTGCTGTATTTTATCAAAAACTTTTTCTGCATCTTTTGAGATTATTTTATAATTTCTGTTGGCTTTGTTATTGATATGGTTATTTATGGTAATAGTTTTCCAGATGCTGAAGCAGTCCTGAATTTCTGGTATAAATTGCACTTGTTCATAGTGTATTATTCTGCTGATAAATTACTGTAATCTCTTTGCTAAAATTTTACTTAAATTTTTTGCAACAATATTAATTAGAGCGTTTGTGTTGTAATTTTCTTTCTCTGTTTTGGCTCTTTCTGGTTTAGTGCCATATTTGTGTCATAGAAGGAATTTGGCAGTATTCCTTCTTCACTTATTTTTCCAAATAGTCTACATAATATTGTAACATTCTTTAAATGTTTGATAGCATTCATTTGTGAATCCATATAGCCCTGGAGATTTTTTTCTTAGGGACTTCATTAATGGCTTATAGATTTTCTTTTTCTAAAATGGGTCCATATAAATAATTTATTTCCTTTACTGGTAATCTCTGCAATTTATATATTTTTAAAATATTCATCCATTTTGGTTAGATTGTTGGGTTTGCTGCCACAAAATTGGACTAAATATCTCCTAATTATTTCTTTTAGCTCACCCTTTTCATTTTTGATGCTGGTGATTTTTTATTCTTTCTTTTTAAAAATCAAATTAAAGAAAGGTTTATCTATTTTGTTGTATTTTTCATAAAACCAATTCTTAGTTTATAAATTTGTTCAATAGTTTTCTTAGTTTAAATTTTATTAATCTCTCCTTTGATTTTCAGAATTTCTAATTTGATTGTCTTTTTTTTTTTTAATGTTCTTTTTCTAGCTTTTTTAGTTGCATGCCCAATTCATGGATCTCCTCTTTCTCTATTTTATTCATGTAGCTATTTAGAGATATAAAATTCCCATAAGAACTGCTTTTTCTGCATCCCATATGTTTTAGTATGTTTTTCATTATTGTCATTCTCTTGGATAAAATTGTGAATTGTTTCTGTGATGTGTTGATGGCCCACTTATTTTCTAGAATTAGATTATTTAATTTCCAATTGGTTTTTAGTCAACCTTCCTGCCTTTTATTTGAATATAATTTTTGTTGCATTGTGGCCTGAAAAGGAAGCATTTGCTATTTTTGTCTTTTTGCATCACACTATCCTGCCTATATATTAAAAAAGGGAGACAAAAGAAAACATATTTCAATTTCCCTTTGGCTTCATCAAAGCCCCAGGATTTCCTTTTCGTAAATACTGACAGTTAATCTCTATGGAGAAGCTTCTATCCATGGCATATTAGGAAAATAACAAATTGTGTTTACTTATATCTTTTAAAATAAACCAAACCAAACCAAACAAAAAAACCCAATTATTTTCCTTTTTCCTTCTCTCCATCCCACGTTCCTTATATTCCCTTTACTTTAGCATTTTCATTAGTGGAGTTGCTTATTGTATACAATAGGAATGGAACATTTACTATGGATAACTCAGAAAAAATTTCATGGTATTACAGATTTAGAAAGACAAACTATTTCAAACCCCCTCTCATCTTATAAATGAGAAAATTGAAACTAAGAGAAATTAAGCTACTCTCCTATAGTTACTAGGCTGTTAATTGTCAGTGGCAGGATGGGAACTGCAATCTTTTTGATTCCATGTCCAGCACTCTTTAACATTACATTAAAGAATGGACATGGAGTGTAAAGATTAAGCATAGTTGTGGAAAGTGGGAATAGAGTTAAGGGTAGGGGACTAGGAAGCACGGGTAAGTCAAGATGTCTTTCTGCTATATTATTGCTTTGTTGGTAACTTGCATAGGGAAAAGTATTAGGTGACTGAGGTCCCAAAGGGCAAGCAGAATTAGTCTAGACATTGTTTATATCACAAAAGGGAAGCTTTATTTCCAATGATTAGTAGCAGATAATGCTAGCTTTTCTGTTGGGTATTTGAATGGCTGATGAATGAAGATTTTAGGTGTTGTTTGTCAGTGTGGAGACTATTACTTGCAGTGGAGAGAGCTTTAGGATGAGAGTGAAAGCAGAAAAATTAGGCAAGGAATTTTCTAGAGAATGTGTAGTAAATTTTAGTGCCCATACCAACATGGTATCTCCATTTCTGGTGTCATAAGTGTGTATATGGGGTAGCTATACACTTTATATAACATACATCAGAATTAGGGAAGTAAACGATTGTGGCTGTGGTTAATTCAATTCGTCATGTTAATAAGCATTTATTAATTATCTATTATATATCAGGCATGATGCTGGAAATACAAGGAAAGAGCAAAACAGTATCTGCTTTAAAAGCACTGATACAGATGGGGAGGAGAGGACAACATCAAAACATGTACATACAAGATTTATATAGAGTAAATTAGAGGAAATCTCAAAGAGAAAGTACTATCAAAGGGGACTAGGAAAGGCTTCTTATAGAAGAATATAAAATATTAGCTGAGACTTGAAGGGAATCCAGGGAAGTGAGATGGAAATAAAGAGGGAGAGAATTTCAGCCATCAGGGACAGCTGGTAAAAAAGTATAGATCTAGGAGATGGAGTATATGCGGTTTCATGTACAAGAGACATCAAAGAGGCTAGTATCTCTGGATCTTAGAGTATCTGGAGGGGATTAACATGTAAGAGGATTGAAAAAAAGTAGGTAGGGGCCAGTTTATTAAATGCTTGCCATAAGTTAGCCACTGTGCTAGAACCTGGGAATTCAAAGACAAAAAAAAAAAAATAGTTACTGTTCTCAAAGAACACACATTCTGGTCAGATCCATTCTAGCAATTTTGAACTGAATTGTATCAGCTGATTGGCTTCCAGTTTCCTTTTCCTAGACAGAATGGGGCTACAGGATCCTTGGCACTGTAATAAAATTTCTGTTTTGTTTTCTTTAAATCATCTCAAAGATTTATTTAGCAGAATACATATATTTGAGGATAAAACTTCTCATTATATAAAAATCCATCTGCCATTTGCTTCCATGAAGTCAAAGACAGAAAGACCCTATGTACATTGAAATATTCATAAAAGCACTTTTTGTATTAGCAAAAAACGGGAAACAGAGTTGGTGTTCATTGACTGGGGAATGACCAAATTGTGTTTCATGATTTTAATTGAATATTATTATACTGTTGTTTGTCCTTCATTCTTGAAAAGGATCAGGCTGTCAGGCAGGCAATGCCATGATATACAAGTGAATTGGATTTAAGTGAGGGAAGGCTGTACAAAGTCACCTGAGTCACTTTCCCTTCCAGAGTCATCTGAGTCCAGTGGCAAGATACAGATGAGGACATTGGAGATGGTCTTGGATGCAATGGGAGACCTTGGCCTTTTAAAACTAATATCTTCAGCAGGTCTCAGTTTGAGTGAGGCTGCACTTATTTATTGATTAAGGATAGTTAGAAATTGAGGCATAGAATCTCTCTTTTTTCACCTAGCCTCCCCCAAATCTAAATCAATCAATTGATCAATCTGGAATGGAAAGACTCCCAGGTTTTCTGATTATAGCAGAAATTATTGCTATTTACATTCAATCTGAGTTGATCAGAATCCAAACAATAATCAAATAGGTCTTGGCCTGGTTCATGATGAAGATGAAGAGAAAGTTGGGAAAATTTAGATGAACCAAAGCAAACTGAACTAACTAGAATCAGGAAAACTATACACATAACTACAACAATAACAACAGAAAAAATAACAATAAAACTGAATATTGTGAAATATAGTAACTTTAGTCTGAAATAAAATATATGAAAACATACATTGGAAGAGATAGGGCTATGGATGTGGAAAACATATAATGTCTTGTTAAAAATGTGTTAGTTGATTTTGCTGAACATTCCCCCTGCTTTTCTTTATTGTTTATTATAAGAGGTGGTTTTTACTAAGAGTTGGTTGGGAGGTAGTGGAGAAAGAGATACATTCAGAAGTATAAGTGATATTAAACCAAATATATTAATAAAATTTTATTTAAAATACCCACTGTCAGGATTATTCCATACATAATATTTAATACTGAAAGAGTTGCTGACAGTGCTACTGTCATTGTCCTTTATAAAATAAAGACATTGAAAGTCTCTTCTTTGTGTTATTTTAGCTCATTCAGTGTTATATTTACAAAGCTTCCACACACTGAACAGAACAATCTGCTTCATTATGACAATGCATCAGACAATTAAAGGGTCTGTTTTCAGCATGGTGTCCAGGGAATTAAGCACATGACTTGTATTAGGAAATAATAGCAACTGAACATTTCATTCCCTGCACAGTGCTGAAAATGAATCCTATGCTGTGTAATATATGCCAGTACAACATGATATGATACAAGACAGATCGATAGAAAAGGACTTTAAAGATTAGGATGCAATTCCTGTGCAAAAGAATTGGCAATAGTGCCCATTTTCTAGTAATGAGCCCAATCTATCTTTTTGCTCAAGTAGTAATAAGACAACTGGATAGTGATAAAGACTTTAGTCAAAACTGCTCTTTGACATGTGTTACCTGTTAGAAATTGGCTATATGGTAGATTGATGGATATAGGAAGACTTGAAGTCGAGATTTCAGTTTGCAGTTTGCTAGTGTACCCTGGGACAAAAGACATTTAAGTATCTATGTGAAGATTTGTATTTTGAACTGTTCAAAAAATATCTTGGAAAGAAGGGAGAGGAGAGAAGGAGGGGAGAGAAAGAGAGAGAAAGAGAGAGAGAAAGAGAGAGAGAGAGAGAGAGAGAGAGAGAAAGAGAGAGAGAGAGAGAGAGAGAGAGAGAGAGAGAGAGAGAGAGAGAGAAAGAGAGAGAGAGAGAGAGAGAGAGAGAGAGAGAGAGAGAGAGAGAGAGAGAGAAGAGAGAGAGAGAGAAGAGAGAGAGAGAGAGAGAGAGAGAGAGAGAGAGAGAGAGAATAGAAGGAAGATAGAGAAACAGGGGGGAAGGAAAAGAATAATTGAGTGAAGAGTGGGTAAGTGAATCTCCACATGGAAGAAAATAGGAGACTGAAAGAGAAAAATAGAGAAGAAAAAATAAGAAAACTTATCTGAGAGGACTTTCCCCCCCATTTCCTTTTTGTCTTCTATTCTTCTTGTCCCTTTCACCAGTCTTTGAATTGCTTAATATTCTTTTTGTTGGCTCTGTTGTGGTGGTCCGAGAGGCTGGTCGGCTTTTGCCAGACTGAAACTATTGATGCATAATACATTATATGGAATAAGAGAGTTGCTGTCCTTTGAGGCATGAGTTTTATTATCACTGGAACACTTTGATAGCATTAAATTTCTTCATGCACACTGAGATGCTAGCACATCTTCCTCATATTGGTGCATACCTGTGTGGATCTTTACATGCACAATTGAAACCCTCCCCACTGCCCATCCCCATTCCCTGAAGGCATATCTGTGTGGAATCCTATGACATCTTTTTGCTGAAATGGTATGAATAGCAATAACTTTTTCTTCCTATTAGTGAAAGCAAAGAGATATTAATTAAGGAATACAAATGAAGATTATGAAACATTTGTGGCTAAATAAGAGATAGCACTCATGCATTTAATCAATTAACAAGCATTTACTCAGGATTTTACTATGTATCAGGCTTGAAATGAAACATTCCTTGCCCTCAAGAGGGCATTCTATTACATTTTAATAGGGTAGTGGCAGGTGGGAGGAGAAGCAATATTTTCACAAATAAGTACAGAAAATAAAAGGTAAGTTCAGGGTGATGAAAACACTAGCAGCTGGAGGGACCAAAAAAAGTCTGCTTAATGTAGAAGGTGGTATTATAGCTGAAATTTTAAGGAAACCAGAGATTATAAAGAATCAAAAAGGAGGGAATACCTTCTAACATAGGGCAAAGTTTGTACAAAGTTATGGTGATCTGAAATAAAGTACTGTGTTTAAGGAACAGGATCTGGACCTGAAGGGTAGTATATGTGTACTAAGATTATATTACCTTTCAGATATACATAAATCTTAGTGACTTGGTTAAATTATTTTGACGTAATAGAAAATGGATGATGATAACGCTATAACAGAATTCCAATATAAAAAAGAAATGTTGATGTATAGTAAGTGTAGTAAATCTAAAAAGTTACATTGGAGTCAGATTTGAAGGCCATTTTAAATATCAGAGAAGTTTGTATTTAATGATAGAGGTAATTGCAGTTTTCTACAAATGATTCTACAAATCATCATAAGGAATGATGATAATGACCTTTCTGTAAAGGATAAAGTTTTTCTTTATAGGAGAGGGGACCATAGCTTTTTCATGCCAAAAGTGAAGGTGTTCAGCAGAATTGGAAATGGGGGGCCTGGACTCATGGGAATGGTTAAAGTTTGATTTTTGTAGCTTACGGAGTTAATATGAAGACTAAAAGAACTGTTTTAGATTATTAGGGAATATATATCTTCCCTTGCTTTAAAGTTTCTAAAATAATTTTTTTGTAGTTTAGTTGTTTAAATCTTTGTGACTCCATTTGGATTTTTATGAAGATTTATTAACATAGTATATTAAAAATACGATATTAAGGAAATAATAAGAAAAGAGAGCTAGATGATAATAGAGATACTGACTATGCACCTAATCAACAAAATTTAGAAAATTGGAGGAAAGATGAGAAACTTCCAGAAATTTGAAACAAGTGAAGATGATTTTTCCATTGGCAAGGAGTCAAGATGAATTCTTGGCAAATGTCATTATTATTAATGACACTGGACATCAACATTGCTTTGTTATAATGGAATTCTATTATAGTGTTTTTATAACCTATTTTCTATCACACATCAAAATAATACAATCAAGTCACCAAGATATACTCCCCTCCCTCCAAGTAATCTTGATGAATTTACAGTAAATTATCTGTTTTATTTGCTCAATCTCTTTTTTTTTTTTTTTTTGATCAATAGTGTATACTTTCAGGGTGATTGGCTATGGTCAAGGGCCTAGTGTGGGGGAATTTAGTCTATGTCCACAATAGAGATGTGAGCTGAATTCTACCAAATCACCAGGTCTTAGATCCAGAACATAAATTACTAGAGAAATTAATCTATGTTGAACTTTAACTAGCAATCCCCTTAATTGCCTGTCCTATCACAATTGCCCATCTCCTATTCCCCAACTTCTTAAACTATGCTTCAAGATTCCATATGGGGTGTTGTGATTGAATAAGGGGATAATGAAATTATATTTTATTATTGGCAAACATTTGATTTGTATATCTATTTTATACAACTGTATATCTGGGTTCATTTAAAAGTTTTATGGGTGAAAAGGGATAGTTAATCAAAAAAGCTTTAAAACATCTCTGCTTTATTCAAAGCAGTGGTGAGTACAACTCACTACCTATATAGTTCGTTCCATTAAAGCTATTTAGACTGCTTTAATTCTTAGCATTTCACCCTTCCTTAAATTCATCTGAAATCTACTGCATTTTTACATTTATTAAGCATTCATACAGTATGTACTAAATTAAGTGATAGTAACATAACTACAAATTAATTGTTTAACTTCAGACTTTAAATAAGTCATTTTATCTATAAAATACTACAATTGAACTCCATTATCTCCAAAGATCTTTAGAACCTTGTGATCTTATGACCATGTATTCTCTGAAAGATTATATGATCTAATAGGAGTGATTATAGAAGCAGACAAATATATATGGTACAAAGTTGTTTGTGACAAGGGAGAAGTCTAAAAGGACCATCAGAAATTTGAAGAGAGAAATATGACATATACCTCAGTCCGACTTTGGAATCATCTTAACGCTTTCTTTTCCTCACTCCTTGTATCCAATCACTTGCCATATTTCATACCATCCTTCAAATCCATCTCTTTCTCTCTTTTCATATTCATGTAGTTTTTGTCCTATAAACTGCTGCTAGATTCAATCTCTCAGCTAGCTGGAAAACTCTTGGTTCAGAGTAGCAGAGTCACAGATTTCCCTTTGATCTGATGTATTAAAATTTTTTTTTATAAAATTCATTTTGTAAGCTTACCATTGATAGACAACATTTTTAGTTGTTTATAAATCACAATACAATTTAAAATTACAATGCCCATGATGAAACTATTTTAGAAATATTATATAACAGTATTTTATGTTATTTTAAAAATTAAGTCAGGCTAAAAAGATATGATTTGATGTTTTTGCCCTGTAGGCCAAGAATGAGGCTCTGCTCTAGTCCTGAAGTCTGAGGTATACTGCTGATTTCTGAACTTTCTTGTTATAATAATGGGGCTTTCAGATCAGGGAACGCCACTCCTATGCATAAGTCCTCATCTCAGTTTACCCTGAATCTGTGACCTGTTACTGGGCAATGAGTGACAAAATTAGCATGTCCTCATCACAGTGTCTTGGTGTGACTCTGTTATGGTCTAGGATTTCTTCTTGTATTGATGTGCAGCCTCCCTGTGGAACTTGCTGGGATGTTGCCTGTATTGGGCTGCAGAGCCTGCAGATGTTTGTCTCCTTATGCTGAGGTGGGCTGGATAAAATGATTCTCTATGATTTTTTCTGCATTTCTTCTCCAGGATTTGCTCTGATGTCTTTTCTAGATATGTTTGGAGGAGTTTTGTGGAGGGGACTTGGCTATACTGTTTCCTATTATTTCATGGTCTTGGCTCTGCCTCAGTATTTTGAATTTGAGGTACTGATAGGAGACACAGGTGAAGATGTCTGGCAGGGTAGGAAATATAAGCCCTTTATTCATGGGAATGGTTAAGGTTTGATCTTTGAAGATTAAGGGGTTAACATGAGGGTAAAAGAAATGAGATTATTAGGGAATGTATCTTTTCTTTCTTTAGGGTTTCTAAAATAATTTTTGTTGTTTAGTTGTTTCAGTCTTTGTGACTCCATTTGGATTTTTCTTGGAAAATATGCTGGAGTGGCTTGCCATTTCCATCTTCAGCTAATTTTACAGATGAAGAAACTGAGGCAAACAGGGTGAAGTGACTTGTTCAGGGTCACACAGGTAGTAAGTATTAGACTATATTTGAATGCAGATCTTCTTAATTCCAGTTCTGACACTCACTGAGCTATCTAGTTGCCCTAAAAGGACTTAGTCCTTCAAGTTAAAATTAAATTATTCCAATATAGAGGCATCATAACATAATGAAGAGAGAGCTGGGCAAAAAGTCACAAAAGCTAGGATTCAATTCCTACTGCTGACCTTTCTTATTAATCACATGAATCTTATATAATCACATGATAAGAGGCAAATCATTTTGCCTCTACATATCTTATATAATTCTTTAAAATTTATCTTAATCTAGAATCCTAAATCATTGATGGGCTGCTATCTGCATTGGTGGAAAGAATTCCCATTTTAGAGATCTACTACAGATTATTTACAGCTTCACTAGGCATTTGTATCTTCAATGATAATGAAAGGAGAGGTGCTCTTAGTGGGGAAGAAGGACAAAATGCAATCACTTTCATATGATTTGTTAAGTTTTAATTTTGTACTTTGTAAGCTATATTTTTTAATTTCAAGAAACTTTCTTAATAGTTTAACCCATAAAATAGAAAGAAATATTATGGCCAGCTCTTTGCTCTCTCAGATATCCCCTTCTGGCTCCTTGTGGAATGAATCAACAGATCATAAGAAGTGAAAAAGTCAAGAGAAATATGGACAACATAGACATGCTTTGTTGCTGTATCTCAATCTATTCCTATTTACCTATTCTGCAACCTTATTCTATTGGCCTCCTGGCTAATATAGAGCACTCACTCCGTAGATTCTGTATTTTCACAGTCTGTCCCCCAAGCTTGAAATCTCTCCCTTCTCCCATCCATCTCCAAACTTCCAAGGCTTCTTTCAAGACCTAGCTAAAAATTCCATTTTCTACAAGAAGTCTTTGCTGATTCCCTTTAACACTAGTGCCCTCCTTCCAAAATTATCTCCAATATGTCCTTTGTATATCTTGTTTGTACATTGTTTTTTGTATTGTCTACTTATGAGACTGTGAGCTTGAGAGCAGGATCTGTTCCCCCCCCCATTATATCCTTTTTCTTACAGTGCTTGGCACATACTTGGTAATAACATATGCATATTGACTGGATGAAAAGTTTGTCTAGGATGGTCTTCTCAGCAATAATTTAGAAATAGTTCTAATGATGAATTTGTACAGAAAATAGAAGGGTCTGACCATAAGAGCTGAAATCTAAGCCCCTTAAATCCTGTCTGATTATAGCATGGTATCCAAATAATATTTGTTCTTTGTGTTTTTCTTCCTCCAATTCCTCATCTTTGGAATGATGGAATGATGACTACTGTATAGCAGTGTTCTCTAGGATTAAGCAATGTTTTTCTCCAAGATGAAAAGTAGTTTATAAGTGGTGCTAGCATTATTGTTACTTTAATTTTAGCCACATACTGTGAATAATACAGATCATTAGAAGTGTTTTTTTTTTTAAATCAGAAGTAGAAAATAACAAGACAGTGAAAATATTTTGTTCTTTGCATAGTATGACAAAAATAGTGAATTTCTGTCACATTAAAGTTTCCCTATGGGGGAAAAAAAACACTATGTAGAAAGCAAGGCTATTTTCTTGACACACTTTTCTGTCAGTGATTAGAAAAGTTTGAGATGTGGGGAGAAGTGGTGAGATTGTATAGTCTGAGGTATTTTGTCCATAGGAAGGCTTGAAGATAAAAGACTGAGGAATAGCAACCTGAAGCTCCTCAGAAATTAATGCCTGTAAAACTCAAGGGAGCCCCAGAAAAGTTCCAAATATATCTAAAGTACATGCTCCTGCTTTCAGAAACAGATATTGGGGGTCCTGATTGAATGGTAATGTCTTTCATTTCAGATTCACATAATCATAGAATCTCAGAATTTAGAATCTAGATTATCATCTAGTCCAATGGTTCTCAAACTTTTGTTCTCAGTTTTGTTATAATATTAAAATTATTGAGGATCTGTCCTAAGAGTTTTTGCTTATGTAAGTTATATTTATAGACATTTACCATAATGGAAATAAAAACTAAATTTGAATTTGTAGACCTTCTGAAAGGGTTTCAGAGACCCCTAGGTGTAAATTATGGGCTAGCTCCCTGGAGGGGCTAGTCTTCCAGGATCAGCCATAGTCAGGATAAATCAAATCCTTGGTCTTTAGGGGGTTCCGAAGTGAAGGAGGCAGGCAAGCTGCCACTCAGCTTGCCAAAAATGTATCCTGGATTCTGGACTCCAGTTTCTCCAGTCTCTCTCCACCTTGTGCTGCTGCTAAGTGACTCTCACTTCTCTCCCTCCATCCTCCAATCCTTGCCTAAATTATCTTACTACCAAACATTCAGCAAGCACTAATGGTGAGAAGAGCCATCATCCAAATATATGCTAATAGAGTCATTGTCTCACATCAAATAGGTAGTCTTAAGTATTCTCTTGTCTGATTCAGAGTTTCAGTCCTTTACATTTAGGATTTTCTGGACCACACTTTGATCCTTGGAAGAATCTCTTCTGAACTATCCCTGATAGCTAGTCATATAGTCTTTGACAGAACAATTTAGCTTACTCCTTCATGAGGCAGCCTATTCTACTTTTGGATGGGTCTAATTGTTGGGTATCTTTCTGAAAGAATTAAAAAAAAATAATAAAAATGGTTTAAATTAAGAAGAAAGAATATAGCCCCCACTTCAAGAAATTATAGAACAGATTGTTTTTAAATGTAATGGAAAAATCAGAAAAAGCCTAAATATTTTATGCTGCTTCTGATTCCTTAGATTTATATTCAAGGCTCTTAGTGAACTATCCTATTTTACATTCCTTTCAGTAAAACAGCTAACCTGTTTGCTGTTTTGTAAGAATGAATTGTTCCTTTTAATCTTTGTTCAAGCCCTCTGTTCCCCACTTTTGCCTTTTGAAATCCTATCCAATTCTTCAATGTCTAGCAAACATGCTATTTCTTCTGTGAAAGATATCTGGCTCTTTTCAGGGGAGAGAAATCTTTTACTCTTCTGAACTCTTATAATCCTTTGTTTATATCTGTACTATTTATTATATTCTACTTTTATTATTGACATGAATGCTTTATCTCTTTTACTAAGTTAGAGAATCCTTACGGCAGGAGAGATTTCTTTTCAAGGTTCTTGAGGCAGACACTTTAATTCTTGTCTTTTTAATTCTAGCACAATGTCTGGCACACAAGAACCTGGAAACTGAGTGGATGCCATTAGTTGGAGAAAAGCTGAATAAGTTATGGTATAGGAATGTTATGGAATATTATTGTTCTATAAGAAATGATGAGGAGAATGATTTTAGAAAGTTGCCTGGTGAGACTTACATGAAATGATGCTAAGTGAAATGAGGAGAACCAGATCATTGTACAGAGCAACATCAATAATATATGATGATCAATTCTAATGAATGTGACTCTTTTCAACAAAAAGATAATTGATGCCAGTTCCAATGATATTGTGATGAAGAGAGTCATGGACAACCAGAGAGAAAACTGTGGGAGCTGAATGTGGATCACAACATATTATTTTCACCTTTTTATTGTTGTTCGCTTGCATTTTGTTTTCTTACTCATTTACTTTCTTTTTTTTGATCTGATTTTTTAGGCAGCAAGGGAATTATATAAATATGTTTATACATATTGAACTTAACATATATTTTAACATGTTTAACATATATTAGATTGCTTGTCATCTAGGGGAGGGGGCAGGGGAAGAAAGAGAAAATCTGAAACACAAAGCTATACAAAGATCAATGGTGTCAAATTATCCATGCATGTTTTGAAAATAAAAAAACTCTTAAAAAAATATCTGGCACACAGTGGGTGGTTAATAAAAGTCTGCTGATTGATTCATCCCTCTATCCTCTCTGGTGCCTATCATAGGATCCTGTTTATAGTAGGAGCCCAGTAAATATTCTCTAAAGAGTCAATCAATAAACAACATGATTCAACATCCTTGTGTTCTTGAGGATGTGGAGATACTTTAGTACTATCGAATGTGTTTTCATTCATTTCTGAACCTACGGGGTCATGTCTATTGACTCTGTGACATTTCTAACTTCTTTATAGCTATGTGAAATTGAAGCATTAGGGGTAAGACTATCTAGAGTACATGCTATTTGGCCATGCTAATTAATGTTACAGAATTCAATGATCAAAAAATAAAATTCTAGACCTTTTATAGAATATTAAACCTTTTTCATAAGACTGCTTTGGCTTTTAAGATTATGGAGGGGGACCAGTGAAGGAAGTAAAAAAAGAATTGTGATTTTTGTGAGACTGTACATTGCAATTTTTCTCATTTGTAAAATGTCTAGACAATAGAGCTGCTTTATTTCTTTATGCAAGTGCTTGGTATTCATGATTCTCTTGAGGAATAAGCAGCTTAAAAGTCCATCACATTGCAATAAAAATAGAAGCATACTTGCTGAAGCATGCCACACACATGTTGTCGTATCATTACTAATAATAATAACAGAGACTATGTCATAGTGGCTAGAGAGACATATTTGGAGTCAGGGGTTCAAATCTCACCCCTAACTGAGTGGTTGTTACCTATGCTAGTCACTTGACTGCTCAATAAATTAAGTAATTATTTAAAACTGTACATTGGAGAGGAATTACACTATGCACTAGTTGAGTGAGTTTCTTTCCTGGGAATTACCTGCACCAGTGAAATCACAGAATAAATATTTTTATTTTATTATTACTACTACTACTACTAATATAGCAACATTAATTATTGATGCTTTCAATTTTGTGATATTTAAAGTACTTTATGTATGATATCTAATTTAACCCTCACAAAAACCTTTTGAGGTAGTCATTATTATCTTCATTTTTGATGTTAGATAGTTTATTCAGGATTAGAGTATTAATAATTATCCAAGGTAGGAGTCACACCCAGGTCTTCCTCCAGGTTTAATATTCTAGCTACTATATTATACTGCTACTTTGTTCATTACTAACAAGTAAAACTATGTTTACTAATAATGTATCACTTATTTATATATACTTTTATATATTTGTTTATATTATAATTATACATACTAATTCATTACATAATTTACATTATAAAATTAACAACATATATAAAATTATGTATACTATTATATACATTATATACATTTTATATACTATTATATATATTATACATTATATACATTTTATATACTATAAATAACATTTATATTATAATTTACATAGCATATATGCTTTTATAATAGTATAAAAGGTGTCCTGATATCATTGATGATGAAAAGTTGGATAAAATTTCAGGTGCACTTTTCATGTATCACACAAAATGAGAAGTTATTTCTGTGTTCTGATTCTTATATAGTCATTTACCATTCTAGAAGTGCCAAGAAAGCACAGGTTGCAGGTGTTTGGTATATGGATCAGTAAAGGTCCATGGTTTATATTTGTTCTTGAAGAAATTTGATATCTGGACTGATGAAGACAACAGCTAATCACATTGGGAAGGACAAAACTCAAAACAATAAGAAAAAGCAACCTTGATGTCAGTGTTTCTGTTCTAACCTATGCCATCTAGGCTCTAGATAATAACACTATGTTGTTACCTATGGTAACATCATTATGGGTGATAGATGGGAAATTGCTAGTCATATTGATAGCACTCAAATTAATGTTGAAATTAGGACAAGTGCCAAAGGAAGTTTTCTTCTGTATGATGTATGTTGATTACCAAAAATATCCTACCTCGTTGCCTGACCAAGAGTCCTAGATCTTATTTTGTACAGGAAAAATAAATGAGTATCTGAATGGAGTTCTTTCCATCTCTTTGCAATGACATTCCCTCTATCTTTAGAAGACTGGATTTAGGAGAAATGGAACAACTAGGTGAAGCAGTGAATAGAAACTTGGAATCAGGGAGACTCATAATCTTGAGATCAAATCTGGCTTTAGACATATATTATCTATGTGATCCTACGCTGAAACCTATTTGCTTCAGTTTCTCTGTAAAATGAGCTGGTGAAGGAAATGGCAAACAATTCCAGAATTTTTGCCAAGGAAGCCCCCAAATGGATTCATGAAAAGTCTGAAATGATTGGAAGAAAATCATCATCAACAACAATAGGAAAATTGAGAATGAATTACATCAGGTTTATCCACATGAATGATGGAATTTCTGCTGTGGATTTGCACGGAGTTTTTACATCTTAATAACTTACCTCATTCTTTTAGAAAAGTCTGTAGTTTAGCCACTAGTAAATTAGATATGATTAGAACCAAATGGATGCTTTGACCCACAGAACACTGACTAATGAATGGATATTATCCTTGAGGCAGGACTGGAGTAGAAAGCTGATTTTCTGTCAACATTTTTGTCAAAGAGTTGTTTATAGGCACAGATGGCATCTTTATCAAATTTTCAGCTAACAAAAAATGGGAGGGATAGAAAAATATGATACAACCTGATATCCTCAGGTGAAAATGTGAGATATTTCATTTCCATATTAATGTGAATGGGTGGAAGAAGCATTAGTTGGGAATTCTTGGAAAGAAGGGAGGCCCATGGCTAACTGATGGTAATTATCATCAGGCTGATCATATTTGCTTCCCAACAGGTATAGTTTGTAGACTTTAGATCAGACCTCTTTAAGCTCTTGTCTAAATAACACATATAATTATATGTAATAGAAAGTTTTATTCTTGGATTGAATACATTCTTTCATATTTTGTATTACATATAGGTTATCCATACTTTACAAAACAATTAGGGGTTGTGCTTGTACCCCATTCATGTATCTAATGTCATCTTTCTAAAGATTTGGGAAAATACCTGAGAAGAATAGAAACTATCTCTGTAGACCTTTCCCTGAAAAGACATTGCCTTTTCAGTGAAGAAAATGTCAACCATTCTCAAATTCATTACCTGACTGTCTTCTCAAAGATTCCATAATGGGGTTCTAAGAAATAATAATCAAGTTTAGAGCCTCAAGGCAGAAACTAAATATTCACTACAAGAGATTATTTAAAATTATTTATTTTAACATTAAAATTTTTTTTGTTTCAACTTCTTTCTCTCCCTTTACAGCTTCCACATCTATTAAGAAGTTATGCAATGTGATATCAATTGCATTTGTGAAATCAGGCAAATATATATTTTTATAATGACCAGGCTGCAAAAAGAATAGCAAAAAAATAAAGTGAAAAAATGTCCTTCAATATGCATTCAGACTTTACCAATTCTCTCTCTGAAAGTGAATAACATTTTTTATCATGAGTCCCTCAGAATTATCTTTGATCATTGTATTGATCAGATAGCTAAGCCTTTTGCAATTGATCATATTACAATATTACTATGTTTATATACAATGATCTTCTGGTACTGTTCATTTCACTGCATCAGTTCATACAAGTCTTCTCAGGGTTTTCTGAAACCACCCCCTTATTATTTGTTATAGCATAATAGTATTCTATTACAATCAAATATTACAACATAATATAAGTGATCATTGATTCTAATTGATAAAAAGGGATAGCAATAAGGACTGGACCTGTGATTTCACTAATATAAGAACTAAAAAAAGAAAGTTTCTTTTAAATGAGATTGGCACCTTCTCTGCAAGTTAGACTTTTTTAGCACCTAGAGAAATAAGAGGATAATGACTTTCTCAGAACACAGCTAATATAAGTCAGAGTTGGAACTTGAACCCAAGCCTTATTGTCTGTGAGATCCACTGTACCTGATAACCTTTCAATGACTATTGATTATTTAAAAAATGCTTTAGGTCATTGCTCCTGTTTTCTTTACAGGTAATTAAACCTTGCTCAACTCAATTCCATTTTGTCTCTAATTAGCTCTAATTTAGTTCTAATTGTTAGGGATCCTGTCCTAATTAGTCCCATTCAAAAGTAGAATGTGCTTGCCTCAGGGAGTAGTGAGTTATCCTTTACTGGAAGTCTTCAAGAGTTGGCTGAGTGACCATTGGTTAAGGATATTCATTAGATCAGATATTTACAGTGGAAGGGAGCTCAAAGGTCATTTCATCTAATAATTTTATTTTACAAATGAGAAAACTGAGGACCTAAAGAGGATAAGTGATTTGCCCACTGTTATATAGGTAACAAGTTCTGTAAATGCTGCATCTCACTGTTTCTCATCACAGAGGGGACTCACATTTTAGCTTTGATTTGGACAAAATGTTGTATGAGGTTCTTTTCAAATAAGATCAATAATTCTATTACCCTAGATGATGATTTAGTAGAATTTAATTCCACTTGAAAATTTAACTAATATTTCTTAAGGATTTACTATTTTCAAGTGGGGATTCAAAGTAAAACACAACAAAACAATGAAATAAAAGTTTTACCCTCCAGGAACTTAAAATAGCGTAATTGATGGAATTGAGTAATGATACAACATGAATATAGGAAAATAAATTCAAAATAATTTGTGGAAACCTGCCTAGAGATTTGTGATACACATTAGCATTATTTCCCCACCAAATTAACTCAACATACTCTAGGTTATTGATTGAATACTAATAGTGGTTAACACCAAAATTTTGATATTGGCTATAGCCAGACTACATATTTTCTAAAGTCTCTTCTTTATTCTGTCTATATTCTGTCTTTGGAATTCCTTAATTTGAAAA
This sequence comes from Antechinus flavipes, assembly GCF_016432865.1. Classification (NCBI taxonomy): domain Eukaryota; kingdom Metazoa; phylum Chordata; class Mammalia; order Dasyuromorphia; family Dasyuridae; genus Antechinus; species Antechinus flavipes. The sequence continues at coordinate 489,083,152 of NC_067398.1, read as the reverse complement.
CCTTGATAAATGAATTTAATAAACACAAAACTAAAAAAAAAATGAATGCCAATTAAAATGTTTTCTCAATGGTTATTTTTCTTTCTAAATAGATCTTTTTTTTTGGTTAATGATTAACAACTGTTTGATGGATGACTAGAGAAGAAAATAGGTAGAATAACAGTTCTAAATAGAAAAACTTAAGCCTCCATTCATTCTCAAACCAGTCAAATTATTTGCTTCCTCCTGCTGCCTTTTTCTTGACTTTACTTTTTTATGACATAAACAAGTACCTGAAGAGAGGGAATAGTAGTCAGTCACATTTTCATACAGATGTTGGCCTACCCAAAGGAGTCACCTATTGCATTACTTACTTGGCTGGTAGTATTGGGGCTGTACTGTTTCCATATCCAGAGCCAAATGTGCCCATTACTGGGCTAAAAAAGCCAAACCTGCTTTTATGAGCTCTCAAAGTGAATTCCACCAATATCCATTCTTTGTCCAGTTGGCTTTTAAGGCATCAGTGTGCCATTTTCCTTTCATAGAAAGGATTAAAAGAAAAAAATATTTATATTTAAGAGAAAAAATAGAAATTGGAAAAATGTTTAAGTAATCCACATAGCATTTCCTCAGATGTGTTGACAATCTCTTGATTTTGGGTTTTTTTTTTCCCCCTAACCCTCACAGTTATTTTTTACCTTTTTAATGAAATGGGAACACATAGGTCATGCATTCTCTCTACAAGTCTTATTCAATAATATGTCTTTATCTGTTACTTGTTCCAAGTTTTATCCAATTTTCTCTTACTTTTCAAAGTGTTTTGTCCTCTCCAGCCACTTCTGTTTGATTACTGCCATTCCTACTCTGATTGTAATTCTCTGCTGATGAAATTAACCTTTTACTCCAAATAGCAAACTGTGTCCCAATGACAACCCATTTCATTGTATTTTGTCCCCATAGTTACTTATCATTCTTCTTTTCCATCTCCTGTTGTGAGACTCATATTAAAATTTTCAGTTAAAAAAAAAAAGGATGGCATTGACACTAAAATCTAGCTGCATAAATAAAAATTCTCTTCTTTTGGGTATGGTTTGAGACTGACTGCTTAGTTGATTACATGTAAAATCTGTTAGAATACAACTTTGGAAGTAGATAAGATACAGAAGCAAAGGTTTTGGCTATTAAATCAGAGCATTGCTGATGAAAATAAGTATTATTATCTTCCAAAATTGAATGGAATAAGGGAGGCAGCATGACAGTGGATAGAAGCCATTAGTGTTCAGTTTCTTTTGAAACACAAGTTGTGTTCTATGGACCCTCTCTACCTCTTTCCTTTTGATACCAAGAAAAAAAAAAATCCATGCTTGTTTCCTCAGGACATTTAATAGAGACAAATTTCCAGTAATCTCGTTCGCCTTATTCTTCATTTGGCAAGCATCATTTGGCTGCTTGTATCACCACAGTAAATGAAAAACATAACTTGGACATCTGATAAAGACAAAAGACAGAATTCCTAAATTCAGGTGTCCACAATTTTAGTTTGTTTGAACAACCTTTAAAGAAATGTACATCAATACTTCCTGAATCTCAAATCTGACATTCTTTACTTGAAACCTCAAGACCTTACTTTTTTCTCAAATAAAACAAAAAAAGGCCACATGTGATAGCAATGTTCACAGATTGTTTTCCCATATAGGAGATGCCAGGATGCAGCTGTCCGTTTTGGCTGAGAGATGGTAAAGTCTGCTTGCTCTCAATTATTCAAGTCCATTTATGTACCTGATGCCAAGTTGGGTAGGTTTCTATTTAGCTTTATTTCCCTCCCTCCTCACTTCTGAAATAAGAGTCTTAGGTTGAATAATATTATTCCTAGGCAACTGTGGACAGTCAGCCTTGAGGTTTTGAAGTGGGGCTTCTTATGCTTTAAGAGTAAGGAAAAGCCCAGTAACTGTCCCTGACTCTCCTTTTTTGCACAATCCATTCTCTATACAGCCTGCCCTAGAGATGTCAGATTCTATAGAGCTCCTTCCCTAAGGAGACTGATTTCCTGAAGCAGACTTCTCTGCACCTGGGTGATTTTACTGGTTACAATCTGCTCACTTGCAACACATAAACTAGGAAAGCTGTCAGCGATTGAGTGGGCTGATGTAGCCCCTGGCTGCTAGTATAGTCACTGCTGTTAGTGGGTACTCACAGCACTAGTCATCACCTCTTCCCTTTCAGCTAAGGTATTTATTTTATTTTATTATTTAATTATTTATTCTTTCTAACCCCTGAAGCCCTGAGTGCTGATTGCGACAACTGATTGCCTTGGTTAGCAGAGTGAACTATAAAATAACTGAGTCTCAGGTCTGGCTAGCTGCGTGCATAAATACACTGTCGCACCAGCCAGCTCTTGCCTGTGGCTATGTCAGCTGAACCGAACAGAGACTTTTTTTTTCTTCCTTTCTCATTGATTTTTTTTTTTTTTCTTTTTAAATTTCTGTGAAACCAGGAATGGGACACAGCAGGCTTGGAATGATGCCGGGATCCTGATGGGTCAGAAGAAAAGGCAGAAAATAAGGAGTACATTGACCCAATTTATTGGACAAAATGCACTAGAGGTGACAATACAAGCTACCAAGGTGTTTTCTCAGAGAAAGATTTTCTGAGCATCAGATTTAGGTCAATGAACTACAAATGGAACTGGTGGTCAAGGATTGAGGAAGCTCCTTTGAACTCAGTCTTGTTGCAAATATTCTATAGTATGAATCTCTTGATTTTATGTGCAGAATACTAACCTGATTATTTTTGTTATTTCTCCCACTCGTTCACCTCAGAAAATTGCCAAAGCCTACTGAATTAGTGGATTTTCTAACTGCTTTCTTTGAATAAAACAACTTCAGAAGAAAAATTATTTGTTATTTTCTGTATTCACATAAATGGTGATTCTGCATATAAATGTTCATTGGGAAGATACAATTTTTAAATCTTGCTTTTGGGTATAAGTAAAAATTTAAGAAGTTGTATTGTAAGTAGAGATGCATAGATCTCTACTGAGAATATTTGGTGCTGAGTATTTTCCATTCCATATCTTAAAGAGATAGTTCTTAAACTTCTGACCTGTCTCTTGATCCATTTCCACACTATTTATTCACACATGTAAGCTGCAAAAAGAACAAATGCTAAAAGTTTCTGAAGGGAAACTTAAATAAGGAATTTAAGTATATTTTAAACATGTGATTATATCTAGACATTTTATAAGAACTCATATACATAGTACTTTAAGATATTCTTCAAAACAGTTTGTAAGTTCATAATAAATGTAATTCAGATTTGTAAATGCCTTTAAGGTTTATAAAACACTTTTCCAACAACAGCCATATGAAGCAAGTATTATTGCCTCTATTTTGTTCTGGAGAATCTGAAGCTCTGAAAAGTTAAGCAATTTTACTGCTCACACAGTGAATGAGTGTCAGAACTGGTATTCTCCATGCAAGATTTCTGACTTCACATGTCAATGTTCTTTTGAATTTGGCCTGAGCCCACTAGGGGATCAAAATTCTCTTTGTATGTAAATTGGCATATTTAAGAAGAATACATCACTTTTGAAGGAGAATTGAGAGGATCAGGAATGAATCTTTAGTATTTTCTTCTTCCCATTCTCTACCTCCTCAGTCCAATGGTGACTTGTCTCATTTTTCATTTCTGATGCTAATTTTGTTTACTAGCTGCTTCAAGGCAACTTAGTTGGGTGTAGTGGAAAGATCACTGGCCCTGGAGTAAGGAAGACCTGGGTTCATCTGTTACCTCATAAATTTACTTGATGTGTGATTCTATGTAAGTGTCTTAATCTCTACTTATCTCATCTATAAAACAGACATAATAATAGTACCTATCTACTTTTCAAGGTTGTTCAAGGTTCGAGATAATATTTATAAAATTCTGGATAGTGCCTGCCCATAATAAGTGCTGTATAATTACTAGCTATTGTTATTTTTATTAGTCCTACAATCTTCTAGACTGATGCTGAATATAGGCAATTTCCTTATTTGACTCCCTGTCCTCAACTTAAATTACTGTTATTGATTTTTAATGTAATTTTATGAGTTCTTGCCTAAAGTTTTACTAGGATGTATTTTTTTTTCTTTCACTCTTGTAAGTTTGCAATTTGAGACTGAATAGAAACAAGTGACTTGTTCTTTTCTTGATTCTGACCAAGAAACAGTGGTTGGTGATGTGGAACTAAAGAGGAAGGGAACATTATATCAGAATTGTATGAAGAATTGTGATGCTACAGGAGTATAGATATTCTCCTGAAATGATGCTGTTACTATTGACAGATCAACAGAACCATAGACTAGAATGGAGCTGATATAACTACTCCATTGTTTTTTTTTTTTTTTTAATCATGTGCAGAAGTGGCATCTAGTCATCGTATTAGGAAGAGGAGAGAGTAATTAGTACTGTTTAATTACTCAGCAAGTATTTATTAAGCATCTACTAAGCATTAGGCTCTAGCAATATGAAGACAGAAAGGAAATAGTCTCTGTCTTCTAGGAGTTTACATTTTATTATCTTAAGTCAAGCTGGCCAAAATGATCAACTCCCAATTGATTTGAAGTATCAGATTGATTAGTATTGGAAGACAAATTTGAGACTGAAAGTAAAGGTATCTGACCCTAGAATGTTGGTGAAGGTTTCCTTTGTTCTTTTTTACTCCTATACAATATTTACCACTGGTGCCCAAGAATGGATGGATGAGAAGGAGGCTTGGGCATCAGCACGTGGCTACTTGGTATTCTTCCTGTTAAGGTTAAAATTTAAGAAAATATACCTGAGATGAAAGGAAGAGAATAAAGTACAATACAAAAGAAAGGTAGAAGACTGCCAATAAACCTACACCATAGATTGGTTGTAACAAGGAGTTTATAATAAGAGGGTTGACAATACGTGCCCATGATACAACTCGATATGACCAAATCGAACTGATCTTCTCTGAAAAAATTCATACAACTATTTTCTTAGCCATCCAACATCATTAACTCTGTCATTGAACCTTCTCTCCTCACTTTTTAAGTTTCTAAATCTTTCAGTTTTGCTTATGCAACATTTTTCATAATTATAATGTCATTCCTCTTTCATTATAGTCTCCTTAGTTTAGGCCTACATCTATTTTTTGTAGTGAGTATGATAAAAGCCTTCTAACTGATCTTTTTGCCTCAAGAATCCCTCTTCTAAAAGAGATTCTTCTCATGATGACCATTTTAGTATTCTTCCTAATGAACTATTCTTGCTATTCCTTCAATCAAAAACTTATAGTGGCTCCCAGTTGCCTTCTGAAGGTACAATTCAGGCTCACTCTTCAGATGTATTCAGACTGCCAGATTGAGACCCCAGAATTCGGCTTCAAGAAGACAACCATAATAGTTAGTTCTAATACTATTGCACATATATTTCTATCTGCATGTTTCCTCAATATCAGTTGACTAACTAATATCTCCCCAATGTCAACAAACAAGTCAGCATCAGTTTTACAAAGAAATATTCACTGACAATGTATATCAAGGACTGAAGTTCAAAAACCTTCCCCCAAATTGGCAGATTCATTTTGCTCTCTATACATTTAATCTTAGGGAGAGTAGATTCAGATTTATAGTAGTGACTATAAAGCATCCTCTCAGTTTACTTCTGGGTGTGGCATATAGCCAATGAGTGAGTAGTTCTCTTGATTGCAGAACACAATGTCTCAATCAGTGGTTTGATTAACTGCTGTGTTGGCTCAAGCATGTTGTTCCTTAGGTCTGGTTCTTTATCAGGTGTGGTCACTGCTACTAGTAGTTCCAATTGCTGAGTGAATCTTTGCTGGTTTTTCCAACCTTTCATAGTTCACAGTGATAAATCTTATTCATTCTATCTCTGATATGTATTCAGCTAAACTCAGGAAACAATAAACAGAGTATAAAAGAAAAAAAATCATGTGTTCATAGCACTCAAGATACCCAGCTGGAGATAAGGCTGTCATTACATTTCTTCCTGTCCAGTAGCCCACAACATTTCTGATTTTTCACTTGATATTACCAGGGAGGGTAATTGAGGGTTCCTCCATTCAATTTTTTTGAATATACATTCAGTTCTATATCAACTGCCAATTAAAAGGCTTTTTATCACTTGGCAAGAAGATAAACCATCAAAGAGTATCTATGATTGTTCTGAAGTTGGGAAGGCTGAACTTCTCCACATAATACATTAATAGAAATAGGCTCATAAGTTTCCTGGTGAATTGGCAGCAAAAAGAGACTATAGCTCATGCACTTTAGTGCACTTTAGGTTAGGTCCCCATTGACTGGTTTCTCCATTAAAATGAAGAAACCATGAATATCTAACTCTTGAATTAAACTACCTCTATAGTCTCTAACTCATCTTTCTGTTCTTATCTCAATGTTACCCTGCCCAAATTTTATATTTCAGACAATCTGGACTTTATTCTGTCTTTTCCTCTCATACTAAACTATTGTTTTTCGAATCAATTGTTTATACTGTTATTCATTCTATTCAATTAGATAAACATATATTAAGCATCTACTCTGTCCAAAATGCTGGGAATATAAGGAACAAATTGAAATATTTCTTGATTTTAAGGAGTTTGTATTCTAGTGGGAGTAATACAACATGTAAGAATAAAAAAAGGATATGTACAAAGAAATGTAAAACATTTCAGGAGGAAGAGGGCACTAACAACAAGGGAATGAAGAAAAGCTTTTTGCTAGAAGTGCTTTTGTGAGATGGAGATAAAAGGAAAAGAGAATTCTAGATGTGTAAAAAACATGGAATTAGAAGATTAAGTGGTATTTACAAGGAACAACTGATGAGTTGTTTCAATAGAATGGACTTAAGACTGGAAAGCTTTGTGGGAGCCAAAATAGAGAGTGCTCTAAACACTAGGTTAAGGATTTTATTTTTTTATTTTAGGGGCAGTAGGAAGACAATAATAATAACTAATAATTTAAGGTTTGCCATGAATTTTTATAGATATCTCATTATAACATTATAATAACTCTGGAAGGTAGGTGCTATTATTATCCTCATTTTTACAGATGAAGAAATTGAGGTAGATGGAGTTAAGAGACTTGTATAAAGTCATATAGGAGATGGATTTGAATTGCTTTCCTGATTCCAGGTCCAGAATTCTTTCCACTGGACCACCTAGCTTTCTAGGTCCTTTTGAGTGGGGAGTAGTAAGGTGGAATTGGTGCTTTTAGAAGAATCAGTTTGATTGCAGGTTGGAGGATGAATAAAACACTGAAGAAAAGGAAAACTATTATAGTAATTCAGATAAGAGATGAAGTTTCCTCACTTTAAGCCTGAGGTAGAGGCTACATGACTTAGGATAAGAAATTAAATATTAAAATTGTTGTATGATGAATATGACTTGGCAATTAATTCAATATAGTAGAAGAATGAAAGGGAAGAGTCAAATGTGACCTCAAAGTATTGAACTTGGATGACCTCAACAGACATAGAGGAAATTTAGAGGAAATTTATATTACTTCTCTTTGTAGGAAGGAATAAAAATGTGAATGAGAGAAAAGATTCATAGGCCCATACGTGGTATCTTTCCAATTTGATCATATCCAGACTGAGCTTGTGGTCTTCAAGTACTCAAGATTATTGCCATATAATTAGAAGAGCTAGAGGATTATTTTAGTGGCTGATATATAAACAGGAATATAACATATATTCATCTCTTTATATATAGTAGATAGGTATATTTCCATGTGTATCACCAGTACATTCTTTTGGGGAGTTATTTTTAGTTAATTGTTTAGAAATCATATTATTTGAAAGAAAGTCATTTCATGACTGAAATGATGCAATAACAACAATGATATGTGAAGCAATGTGTTAAGCTCTTGGAATATAAATAAAAATAAAGAATGGCACAATGAATAGAGCACCAGCTCTGAAGTCAGGAGGATCTGAGTTCAAATCTGCTTTCAGACACTTAACACTTACTAGCTGTGTGATCCTAGGCAAGTCACTTAACCCCAAATTTCTCACCAAAAAAAATACAAAAGAAGACAAGTCTCTCTTCTTAAGTATTTTATAATACATGGAAGAAGATAACACACAAGAGGCAATTGAAAACCACAAGTGGGGTGTGTGGGGTAGAAAGAAGAGCTTTTGTAAATAGAGTCCTTGGAGCCCATTGCACTGCCCTCTGTCAGTACTGATGAGACACTGATTCTATCTTTCAGGTTAATGAGATTTCCCAATGATGCATTTCCTGGGGAAGGTGTGAGGAAGACAAAGAAGTCTAGTAACAGTAGAGCTGGGATGAAATGGGTAAGTGCTTAAATTTTTGGATGTTTCTATTTGGGAAACTTCCAGCAGATAGTTCTTAAATTTACCTTCATGATATGTGCGGATAAGAAAGTTCTTCCTAGTTTTTTCATTGCAACTTCTAAGTATCCCAGAACTTTCTTGCTTTTCTATTCCAGATTACCTGGCATGTTATTGTACTTTGAAAACATTTTTAATATTTGTATTTTATGCTTCAATGTTTGTCCTTCTCTCTCTGGAGATTAAACAGATTCTCTTTCCTTACCTTTTCAAAAGCTCTTTTCTATTTGTTGAATATTGATTTCTGGGTTCTGTTTCTTATAGGACAGATGCCAACATTGCCATAGTTTGTGTAGTGTTTGTTTGCCTGAAATGTTTTTGATAATGTCAGGAATGATGTCAGAACAGTCCTGGAAAGGGTGTTTGCTCCTTAAGTCAAGTTCTTTCTGCCTTGCTGCTTAGGTTTAAGAAAAATAAATGTGTTGGTCAAGCTTCAGACTTTTTCCCCCTTAAATAGTCCATGGTGGTAGAGTAATATTATCATTAAAAAATGATCCTTAGAAACTATGGGCCTCATCCTGTTGGTTTCATTATTGGTAACAATCTAATTTTCAAAGGAACTGGACATGCTTTTTCAAAACAAAAGCAAATGAAATAAAATCCCCAAATGATCAAGACAATCTTTCTTTGAGTCTTGAGTATTCACATTCCATGGCACTGGGCTGCCCATTTATTGCTGTAGATTTATTGGGTTTCTAATATATTGTTGATACCTGTTGAAGACTTTAGCTTAAAAAAGCAAATATCTCCCACTGCATCCAGGGCCATTTCCTGTCATCCTGATCTATATTTGGCCACTGAACCCAGATGGCTCTGGAGGGGAAAATGAGGCAGGTGATCTTAAATAGCCCTCTCTCATTTAAATATAATTCATTTGCATGTCCTGGTATCATCTCCCTGATGCCATGGTTCTCTTTGAGAACAAAGGACAAACAACAATATATTAAAATGACTACATCTGAATACCATAGGATTAGGCCACCAAAGAATACATTTGGGCTGATGCTCCATGAAAACAGAAAATCCATTTAATGACTAATCCCTTTTGTTCCTTTGATTAGAAGTGGAAGACTTATTAGAGATGTCTCATTATTTTATGATTCACCATCTCTGAATCTTTCCAAACCAAATTGCTCCTTTCTCTCCACTTTTCTCCTATATGTGTGGCCTCCCCAATTAGAGTTTAAGTCCCTTGAGAGCAAGGACTGACTCATTTTTTAATTTATATTCCTTTGGTGTTTGATATAGAAAAAAGTACTAAATAAATGCTTTTAAAAATCCATTCATCCCTTCATTCCTTCACCAGGGAACTGTGTTTTGTGTTACAGACATAGTTTTGTACCTTGGAGGAACTGTTCACCATCTGTTTTTAAAACTGTTATATTCAATTTAAAAGTATTTCAGAATGTATAGGAAGGGTGCAAGGAAACTTTAAAAATTAAAAAAAAAACATGTTGGTATGGGAATTGAAAACCTGTTTTTATCATTAGTAAGAAGAGTTGTTTTTGTGGTTAATAGAAAAACATATGTATTTTATGCAAGTCCTGGCTTCCAAGGACAAATATTTCTTTAGAGTAGAAAAGCAATATTACAGGGAAGTTATGCTAGGAAACAGAGGTATACATTTTGTTAATTTGTGATGAAGGGAAAAATAGAGCTCTGAAGAAAAGGGACTTAAAAATATCTTGGGGTGTCAATTCCATAGGTGAATGAGGCCCAGGTTGACTTTGTCACTCTTATTTCAGTGAAGAAGGTCATTGTAGAACTTGATTTCTAAGAGCCTAGGGAAATCAGAATCATAAATTACAGTGTTGGAAGGGATCCCAGAGGTCACCTAGCCCAATTTGTACCTATACAAGAATTCTTACTGCAACATCCTTGACAGTTGTAGTCTGACCAGGATGAGGAACAGGAAAACATCTTTTCCATATTAGTCACGTTGTGAAAGAAAATATAGGGGAAAAAAAAACAATGAAAAAATAAAGTAAAAATAGTATGTTTTGATACATATTCAAACTTCATCAGTTCTTTCACTGGACATGTAGAACATTTTTCATCATAAATCCTTTGGAGTTATCATAGATCTTTGAATTGCTAAGAATAGTTATATCATTCGTAGTTGATCATTGTACAATATTGTAGTTACTATGTACAATGTTCTTCTGATTCTGCACACTTTACTTTGTATCAGTTCATATAAGTCTTTCCATGTTTTTCTGAAATCATCTTGCTCATTTTTTAGAAACAATAGTATTTGATCATGATCATATAACATAACTTGTTCAGCCATTCCCCAATTTATGGGGATTCACCCAATTTGTAATTATTTTCCACCACAAAAAGAGCTTCTATGAATACATATTTAAAAAAAATCTCTTTAGGATACAGGTTAGCAGTGGTAATGCTGAGTCAGAGGATTATGTGCAGTTTTATAGCACTTTGGTCATAGTTCCTAATTGCTCTCTGGAATTATTTGATCAATTACAACTCCACCAATAATGCATCAGTGTCCCTGTTCCCACACCCCTCTCAACATTTGTTATTTTCCTTTTCTGTCATATTGACCAATCTGAAAAATGTGAGGTGGTACCTCAAAGTTACTTTAATTTGCATTTCTCTAGTCCATAGTGGATTAAAGCATTTGTTCATATGATTATAGATAACTTTGTTTCTTCATCTGAAAACTGCCTGTTCATATTCTTTGTAGGTTGAGATGTTCTTAACCAAGCCATACTAAATCTTTGTGATTATTATTTCCTTTTAAGCTGTTGACTAAGTTCAAGAATTGAACTTTTTCAGGAATTGAAGTTGTACTCACTGACCTAGAATTCAAACACTCTATTCTTTTATCTTTTTGAAAAATCAGAATCTATTTTACTTTCTTCTAGTCCTGTGCTACTTTTCCTTTTTTTTTATTGTTCAAAAATCAATGCCCATGGGGCAGCTAGGTAGTGCAATGGATAGAGTAAAAGCCCTGAAATCAGGAGGACCTGAGTTCAAATCTGGTCTCAGACAATTAACACTTCCCAGCTGCCAAGTGATCCTTGGCAAGTCACTTAACCCCAGTTGCCTCAGGGGGAAAATTAGGCACAAACAGATGACACAAAGTGCATAAAGCAGGTAGTAGTATCACAGGAAAAAGACCTTATTTGAGATATATTATAAAATAATTATAATATAATTCTCAAATTATAAAAATGAAAAATGATATTGTTAGGTTTTGGTAACACATTGGATTTGGGGGATGATAAATAATGGGGTATTAAGGATTATACCTAAATTGTGAGCTTGGAGGTATTGGATAATCGTAATGCCCTTGAAAATACAAGAGAAGTTTGGAAAAGGGGATATTTTTGGGGAAAGATAATGAATTCTATTTTGCACATGTTGAGTTTAAGATGTCTATCCATTTGGAGTGACCTAACAAGCTATTGCAGATGTAAGAATGGAGGTTAATAGAGAGGTTGGGTCAGGATAAGTAAATTTGTATCTGTTTAGAAATGATAATTTAATCCATGGGATTTGATGGGAACAACAAGTGAAACAGTAGAGAGGATAGTTTGACAAAGGCTAATTTAGCAGACCTTCAATGGGAGAGATAGGAATAATGTTCTATATGAAAGAAAAAGTTAAGGCCAGATTGTAAAGGGTTTTCAATGCCAAACAATGGAGGTTATATTGGATCCTGTAGGTGATAAGGACTCACAGGAATTTATTAAGTCAAAGAGTGACATGAGTAGACCTACACTTAAGGAAAATCATTTTGGCACTTATGCAAAAGATGGACTAGAGAGAGCAGATATTTAAGTCATGGACATTAATTAAAATGATACTGAAACAGGTTAAGGGAGAAGTGATAGATCTTGAACTACAGTGGTAGCATTGTTGACTTTTAAAAAAGTAATAATTTGAATGGGTAATAAAAAAAAAAAAACTATTCTCTAAGATGTATCCTACACATATCTTGTTACTATGTATAATTTTTTGATACATGTAACCAAAGAGATAAGTTTTTCCCATCAAATTTCCTGATCAATTTTTTCAACTTTCAAATTAAATAAAAAATTTGAATGTTATACACAGGCAGTCATATAAACATGCATAAATATACACATTACTTCCATGTGTAGCCTGGTGAGATATCTTAATTGGAATCTGGCCCCACCTTTTCTTTAAGAGTGTGATTGCCATCATTTTTGGAAGATGTGAACCTGGGCTTGTCTTCATTACTTCACTTGAGAATCTGAAAGAAGAATTAGAATTACAGCTTTCTAGTACACTACAGACTTTGTAGTTCAAGGATAAAATGCTCTTTTTGGGGTTTTTGGAAAAAAAGCCACATTCCCTGGTAGTTTTGAAGAAAAGATAAAAGCTTACACTCCATAACTTTACAGCTTAGCTTTGCTTTCCCTCCTTTTCAACATTCAGTATACAACTGACAGTCAGAGATAGCTTGTGTGAACCTCTTGATCAAGTTAAGCAGTAAACAGAAATCAGAATTATGTTAAATTAAGATGCCAGAATAAATAAGCTCTTTGATTTTGGAACAAGTAAAACATTTCAATTTCACCAAGAAGAGGATGATCTCATTGGGGTAATTGCTCTTAGCAATCTGGAGTTATAGGTGGTAGAAGTTACATGATATGTTGGAGTTGACATTTGCTCATGACTCTAGGGAGGTTGTCCCTCTATTATTCGAAAGTTTATTTTCCCTCTTGTTTCTTTCAAATTCCACTTCTTGCTCCCTCAACATTCTCTCTGAAGTCTCTGAACATGTATGTGATATCCTAAGTTCTTTCAGCTGTTCTGAAGCTCTGTATCCCTCCACATAAACAACATAGTATCACAGAACTGTTAAGGAAAATTGCCAGGCTTAGAATATGAGTGGGGCAGTATGTATCTATCTTGTTAAGTTGTTTTGAGGTTTAAATGGGTAAACACATATGTGTGTGTGTGTGTGTGTGTGTGTATCTATCTATCTACATTTATATATAGTGTGCTTTATAAACCTTAAAATACTATATAAACTTTATTTTATTATAATTAATAATGACGAATTGTATTTTAATTATCAACATGAGTGCTCGCTAAAGATATATTGAGAAGTTTAGGCAGCTAAGTGGTGCACTGAACCTGAAAGCAAGAAGACCTGAGTTCAAATTTGGCCTCAAACATTTATTTACTATATTGATCTTGGGCACTTGAGCTCTGCCTGCTTCAGTTTTCTTCTCTGTAAAATGTAAATAATAGGACCTATCTCCTAGAGTTGTTGTGAAGATCAAAGGAGATGGTAATTGTAATATTCTTAGCACCTTGCTGGGAAGATATTAATTTATACATATATACACATTCATACATACATATATATTCATGCATACATACACATACATGTTATATATTATATACTTATATAAAATGTGTATATATAAACAGAAATATATATATATATATTATATATATGTGTGTTAACTAACATATATGTTAGTTAACATTATTAAAGGCTTTTGTCATTGTCATATAGGTTGCCCAGCATGGAGTTCAGATAAAGAAGGATTTCCTTAGAGATAAGCTTCTCAAAATGTTCCTTTAAACACATGCCAGTGTGGTGATTACATTCAACCCCAAAACAGCACAGTGCTGCTTCACTGAGATTTTAAAAAATCCTTAAGTAAGAGATTTTGAGCAGATAAAAATGTTAGAGGCCATCTGATCCAACTCTTTAATTTTTTTCAGAAGGAAACTAAGACCAATGAGATTAATTGACTTGTCCAACATCATACAGGTAAGTAAGCATAAAATGTGGAATTTGAACTCAGGTCTCTGATTTCAGAAGTATTAGTCTTTCTCTATAACTTTCATTTTGTTTAAATTAAAAAAAATAAGTCTTTTAAAGTACTATTTTATTTTTCTAAATATGTGCAAAGACAATTTTCAATATTCTTCTTTGCAAAACTTTGTGTTCCATTTTTTCATCCTCTTCTCTCTCCTTCCCTCTCCCTAAGTCAGCAAGCAATTGATATAGATTAAACACATGCAATTTTTCTAAACATTTTTTCATATTTGTTATGCTGAGCAAAAAAAAAAATCAGATCAAAAGAGAAAAAAAAAGCAAGGAAAAAAAAAAAACCAAGCAAACAATAACAACAAGGTGAAAACACTAGGCTTTGATCTTCATTCTGTCTGCACAGTTCTCCCTCTGGATGTGAATGGCACTTTCCATCACATGACTTTTATTCTTGAAGAAGATAATATCAAGATAACATCTGGGACATGATGCCTTCACTTGCAAGTAAATCAGATTTAAGTGAGGGGAGGTTGTGCAAAGTCACCAGTTTCAAGTTTTCCTCTGAAGTATTCTGGCTTCAGTCACAATATAGAGATCAGGATGACTGGAGATGGCCCTCATAAGACTCAGTAATTGGCCTGGCAAATCTTGTAGAAATAGTAAGGTAGCCAGATATTGATATGCAATTAAAGGGTGATCCATTGAGTTAGTGCATATATCTTGGTCAAGTACCATAGCCAGAAAAATCAGTCAGGCTCAGAATTGAGAAGTGTGACATCATGGATAGATAGCAAACTCTGGAGTCAAGAAGACTTGGATTCAAGTTCCTCATGTGATACATGCTAGTTTTATGACCCCAGATAATTCCCTTGCCCTTGCAGTTCCCATGGAAATTGTGCCTTATTTATTATTTGTTTATTCATTTATTTATCTATCCATTCATTGAATTATTCATTTATCTTTATTTATTTATTTATTTTTTATTTGTGACTTTTATTTGTTTATATGTTTGTGATTTTTAGTAGTAAGACTATAAATTGTAAAATACATGCCTTATTATTTTGGTGGAGAGAGTTTCCTCAATGGAATTTTAAAAATGATTATTGATTGGAAATTCTCTATACTAATGAAATTATAGGTCTAGACTAATCCCAAGGTAGGTAGGAAAAGTAGAGAGGACTGAATTGCCTTTGGGCAACTTTATAACCTTCCTTAATATTGAATTGATCCCTGTCATGATAACCCATCTTTTAACACCAACATTTTCCAGTGGTACTAAATAGCTACAAATTCTGGAGTACTGTACGCTCAGAGAATCAAAATTGCAGACCAAGGATTGTGAGAATATGTAGGCTGTACCATAGCCTCAAAAATTGCTTGTGTGAAAGAATGACATAAGGTATACAGTTTGGAAAATGTAAGATCAGAAGAGGCTGTGTACTGATCATAGAAAGAAAAGTAGAAATGGGCAATATGAATGCTGTACTATAATTTAAGAAATACTGAAGTATTCATATAAAGGCCTCTGGGACCCGAGTTGGATCCTCTCTGAAATATTCATGGAAAGATATAGATAAGTATTATCTATGGATCACAGATCTATTGACATAGTATTGAATTTTACTATTATCAGCATAACAGATGACAAGCTATCATAGCAAAGTGGAAAAATTTTGGAACTAGGGTCAGGAGACCTTGTTCAAATATTAGTTTTATCAGTTACTTTGATACTTGGAGAGTAAGTGATATGCTCTCCTTGGGCTTCAGGTTCCTTTTCTATAAAGTGAAGAAAGTTAAATGATATCTTAATGTTTTTTCAATTGCTAAAGTCCCAAGACATTCAGATAAATGTTTAAAATACAACCACCTGATAGCATCTTACTTTAATTATAGATGGAGTAGTTTCAATCATGAAATGATGCAAACTGTATCAATTCATAAAATGATAGCAAATATAAAATAAAGTTCCTGTGTTCTGAGTAGAACCATTTATATGTAATATCGTGAAATAGCAGGTTTCTTTTTGCTACTTCCAACTAACCATTTTTGTCCTTTTCTTCCCTTGATGGCATATATTCTCTCTTAATCTACACACTTTACCTTCTATCTACTATCATATCCTATTCACCTCTTTCATTTTCACTAAGGTACATAGGCAAGAATAAACTATTAGCTGACTTCCTCTGGGATTTTTATTTTTCATGCTAACAATGATTTAACATTTTTAATTTAAAGGATCTATCTCCATTGCTGGGTAGAGTATATATCATTGGTAGGTGGGTATGGTATGTTGAGTGAGGAGGACTTGAATTATAATCGAGTCTTGACACTTTTCTGGGCCTCAGTTTCCTCATCTTTAAAATGATGTGGTTGAACACTTGATCCTTTATTAAAATACAAAGATGAAATACTTATTGGATAGGGTGGAAAAAATATATATAATTAAGGATTAAGGAGAAGGAAGTAACATAAGGGTCTTCCCAATGACTCAAACTATACCACTTTCTAAAGTGTGAAGGTGATAGCTATAATGTGTTTACACACACTTATAAAAAAGGATATTCTGAGAAATATTCAGTTACTTAACATTAAGGGTCACCACCATAGATAGACTTGGTGGAGGGAATATTTGATTTTGTATTTAATCTCTCTCTCTTCTCTTCTCTTCTCTTCTCTTCTTTCTCTTCTCTTCTCTTCTCTTCTCTTCTCTTCTCTTCTCTTCTCTTCTCTTCTCTTCTCTCTCTCTCTCTGTATACACACACACACATACACACACACACACACACACACACACACACACTCTTATTAATGCCCATGTGGATAAATGCATACAAGTGTTTTATATATATATGTATATATACATATGTGCGTGTATGTGTATTCACAATACATATACAAACACACACACATATATACATACACACACACATACACACACACACACATACACACATATATATGTCCATGTGTCTCTGTGTGTGTATGTGTGTGTAGGAATACTTACCTTCACACACACACACACACACATTTCCACATATGTAGAAATATGGGCCAAAATATATACATAACACTTATATAACATGTTGGCCTATATATATAATATGTATTTATGTATAGATATCTATATCTATATTTACTTTTACATCTATATATAGATATGCAAATATTCCTACATATATTTTTCTGTTTTCTTACTTAGATTGAGTCTTGTGATCTTGAGGTAGGCTTCAATTTAGAAGAAACTAGGTATAGATTAATATTTAATTTTTATAAAAATAAACTCCAAATGATTACATGACTAAGATATGAAAAGTTATATCATAAACAAGTTAAAAGACCAATAAATTAATTTCAGATCTATGCATAGAGGAAAACTTTATAAACAAGGGAAAGAAATGATCACAGAATACAAAGTAGATTGAGGTTAAACTATTTCTGCAGTAACAACATCAATGTATTTATAATTAGAAGGAAAATTTGTGACTGGGAAAAAATTTTCATAACAACTTTTTGATAAAGCTTTTATGTCTAAGATATATAAGAAATTGATTCTAATTTATCAGAACTAAAGTCCCTGTAAATAAGATCCCCCTGTAAATAAAATGGTCAAATCATATCAATCAGCATTTTTCAAAGAAAAGTTTGCAACATATAAAAGTATTCCCAGTCACTAACAGTTAGACAAATTCAAATTAAAGTCTTTCTGAGATTCTTATAGGAACCAACAATGATGGTAATGACTAGTATACACACACACACACACACACACACACACACACACACACACACAGACATAGAGAAAGTATTCTTTACATCACAAAGGCACATACTCCATTGGGAGATCTCAGCTCATCCTTACCTCCTATTTTACATCATTCCTTTGGTACATTCATGTGTATGTCTTTCAATAAATCCTCCATAGAGGGTTTGCCCAAGAAACTTGGATCTTTGCTCCTTCAAAAAAAATCATAGGTATTGATTTGCCAGCTCCTCAGGCTTTCCATCTGTTGCCTTTCCTTCTTCTTCTATAACTAATCCCTTTCTGGTCATATTTTCCAATAAAGTTTCTTATTTCACTTTTTATGTATTAGTTGTTTGTTGGAATCCTTACAAAGTGCTAATTTAGCATGGTACTTCGCAAATCCTCTAGCTTACTAATGTATTAAAGTACTCATTGGAGTTCACACGTTTGGGAAATTTCAGGGTTTAGTATGAGATATCCGAATTCACAACTCCCTTATTCCTTGCCTCCAGAAGGAGGAGTCAACCTTTGGGAGATCGTATATAAAGAGGCTCTTAGCTTTGGGTTAGTGAGTTACTTTGGAACATTGCCAGGTGTCGGAGAGGAGCACTCTGGGAGGAAGCCCACAAGCCCTCTCTCCGAGGCAAGAGAGATTCATTGCATTTTCCACCTTTGTGATGGCTGGAGGCTGAAGGGGGCAGAGGCAAAGGACTAACTTCAAGAGCTCTTGGAACCAAACAGAAAGATAGGCCTCTAAGAAAAACTAACCGGGCTATTTTGGAGGAAGCAATAAAACATCTGAACTTTTAACACCTGGCTGCGTTTGGGTGATTATTGATTTTAACTGAAACTAAGGCTGCTTCCAAAAAACTTCCCCAAGAAACCTGCTCCCAGAGAGAACCTTTATATTTTAAAGAGGAAGAACACCACAGTTGCTAATCTCATGTTACAGCTTATTTAAAACAACCATTTTTTGTCTATATGCTAAGAGCTTTTCAAATATTAACTCATTTTCTTCTCATGAAAACCCTGTTTTGATCCCCATTTCACAGTTGAAGGAAATGAAGCAACAGAAATTAAATGATTTGCCCAGGATCAAACAGCTATTAAGGTTCTGAATCCAAATTTGAATCCAGATCTTCTAGGCTCAATGCCCTATTCATTGCACAGCCTCGTTGACAAGTACAAGTACCATGGCAGCTACAGTCACAATAGTGAAAATTACATGTGAATGAATATTAATAGAGACCAATAGAATCATTCCAGGATATTGTTAAATTTAGTTACAGTACAGAGATCATTGTGCAAATGGAAATATTCTATTTGATTCCCTCCCTTCCTTCCTTCCTTCCTTCCTTCCTTCCTTCCTTCCTTCCTTCCTTCCTTCCTTCCTTCCTTCCTTCCTTCCTTCCTTCCTTCCTTCCTTTCTCTCTTGCTCTTCCCTTCTCCCTCCTCTCTCTGTCTCTGTGTCTCTTTCTTTCTCCTCTCTCTTTTTCTCTCTCTTTTTTAAAAGATCTCTTAAAGGGATGCATCTTTAGATTAAACTATACTTCTTGAGGTAGGTCTAGAATTTTGGGCCCACTCTCACTATGATTGGTACTTTAGGATAGATTTCCCACTCATCCTGCAGCGAGGTAACTCATGTTAATTGGCCAGAGGTAAATTGTTACGACAAGGATTTACTAGACCTTCTGACACCCTCTGATATAAAGTATTACAATACTACAGAAACATCCAGAATAGATCCACTATCATTGGATATAGATGTATCTGTACCATCTCATTTTATTGGCAAAACGGTGTAAGATAGAAACAAGGAAGCAAGTATTTAAATATCTACTATGTGCCAGGCACTATTCTAAGACTTTTATAAATATCTCATTTGATCTTCAAAACCTTGGGTGATAGATATTATTATTATTCCCATCACATAGTTTGCAAGTGTCTGAGACTGAGAATTTATATTTTCCTGACTCTATATTTAATACCCTTTCTATTGTGCCACTTGTCCAAGTACAGTATTATTATTTCCCTGGTACACTGAACTTACCTGATGATGGTCAGCAAATAAGAGGCAGAAATGAGACTCTAATTTAGATATATATGTGCTGGATGGACATCCTGTCTAAGCACATTGTACTACTTATGACTCTGGATAAGTTTTCTCTGAATTCCAGACTACTGATCCTCCAAGTGGGGATAAGAACATAGCATGTAGAGCCAATGGAACCTCAGAGATCATTTAATTACTATTGCTCTACTTTGGTAGATGTGGATACAGAGAAATAGAGAGGTTAAACCACTTGAATGTGGTCACACATTGAAAATGACAGGCATAATTTGAACTCATATTATTTCACTAAAGAAATACGGTTCTAACTTTTTGGTTTCATGGCTGGTAAATATTAAGTTTACCTTTCAGAATAATGTTTTTAAATGCATAAAATAAAAAAAAAACCTAAGAAATAAATTATGTTATAATAATTATTCAAATTTTTTATGCTTTTAAAATTTGTTTCAAAATAGAATAAACAAAATAGCAAAAGAAAACAAAATAAAAAACTATTGTCAAAAATATGTATACAGCCAAACATAAGTGAATTCATACAATTCAATTTTTAACAAATATTTATACTAAATTCTACATATTATATTCAGAGCTGTCCATCTTTTCTTTGATTCCTTGCAGGCTTTCTTTTGCTCTCTGCTGTTAACTTTTTATTGGATTTTTTTCTCCTTTCCTCTCCCCCACTTACCCCCAAAAGATTACAATTAAGTGTAGATATATTTTTATATATACAAATATATCATATATACATATACATATGTATAAACATATATACACAGATATTAATATACCTGTACATTCATATATATGTATGTAAATCTATATTACACTTGTTTGACCTTGGCTTCTTTAAAGGTGGATAACATTATCCTTCATAAGTCTAAGTCTTAGAGGTGGAGTCAAGATGGCAGAAAGTAGACTGGTCTTTATCTGACCTGTCCCTGGCATCCCTCAGATCAATACCAGACCAAGCCTCTGCATTGTTTTTGGTGTGACAAAATTAATAAATATTTGGAGTATAGCAAATTTCCAGCAGAAGATTTTTTAGAACAACTTCAGAAAAGGTCTGTTTCAATAGAGCACATGGGTGGGGGATTGGGGGAGATAGTTGAGTGTAGGCACAGTGCAGGGACTCAGGGAGGTGTGGTGTCTGTGTCAGAAAGTCTATTAGGAGGGTTTTGGCTCAAATATAGCAGGTTTGGCTAGTCTGTCCTGGTTACAAGCCAGTGGATCAGTAGATTAGCTGTGAGACATCTAATGCAAATACAAAAGGCAAAATTTAAACCCCAGAATAATGAGGGACCAGGCCACATCCACCCAGCACTGGAAAGAACTGCAGGACCAGCCTAGGGCAACCTAAAGCCACTGTCACCTGTAGAAGAAACTTGGAATCATCACCCATTTACTTTAAGAGTAGACCTCAACCTTTTAAAAAAATGAGCAAAAAAGCAAAAAAGAACTCTGACCATAGATAGCTTTTATGGAGAAAGAGAAGAACAGATCAAAAACCCTTAGGATTCTAAAGGCAAATCATCTCCAGATGAAGCCCTAAAGAATGATATGAGTTAGTTCCAATCTCACAAGGCTCTCTTGGAAGAGTTCAAAAAGGATCTTTAAAAAGAGAAAAAAAAAATTGGGAAAGGAAATGAGAACTTTACAAGAGAGTCTGAAAAAAGAAATAGAAATTATCTGCAGAAAATAAAATTGAGTGAAATGGAACAAATTATATAACTCCTTACAAAATAAATTTGGTGAAATGTAAAATGCACATGACTCCTTATTAAAATAGATTTGAAAAGGAAACCAATCTTTGGAAAATAGAAATTGTAAAATGAAAAAAAAAAAAAAACCCTCCAATGAACACAACATCTCATTTAAAAGTTCAATTGGCCAAATGCAAAAGGAAATGTAAAAAGTTAACTGAAGAAAGTAATTCATTAAAATTAGAATTGAACAAATGGAAGTTAAGGACTTAATGAGATTTCAAGAATCAGTCAAGCAAAACCAAAAAAAAAAAAAAAAAAAAAAAGAAAGAAAAAAAAAAAAGAAAAAATAGAAGAAAATGTAAAATACTTCATTAGAAAAATAACTGACCTGAAAAAATAGATCTAGAAGAGACAATCTAAGAATTATCTGAAAACCACGAAAAATCTGAAAACCATTCTGAAAACCATGATGAAAAAAAGAGCCTAGACATCATCTTTCAGGAATCACCAAGTAAAGCTGTCCTGGTGTCCTAAAACCAGAGGGTAAAATAGCCATTGAAAGAATTCCCCAATCACCTCCTGAGACCCCAAAATGAAAACTCCAAGAAACATCATAGCTAAATTTCAGAATTATCAGAAGAAGAAGAAAATATTGCAAGCAGCCAGAAAGAAACAATTCAAATACAGGGGAACCACTATTAGGATTATCCAGGACTTAGCAGCTTCCATTTTAAAGGATCAAAGGGCCTGGAATCTGCTATTCCAAAAGACAAAGGAAATTTGATTGCATCTTAGAATCAATTACCCAGCAAAATTAAGCATTATTTTTCAGGGGAAAAGATGGATATTGAATGAAACAAGAGAATTAGAAAATTTGACCTTCAAATACAGAACTCAAGAGAAGCATAAAAAGATAAAAAAAGAAAAATACCTTTTTTTTAAAAGTTAAAAACCTTATGTCCTTATTGGGAGATGATGTTTAACTCTTGAGATATGTATGCTTGTTATGGGTATACTTGGAGGGTGCAGGTATAATTTGATTTTATTGTAATAATATAAAAAAGAAACCTGAGGTGAAAAAGAGATTCTTCTGGATGAAGAGGAAAATGGAGTTAAAATGGGGTGAGTTATATTTCAGGGAGAGGCAAAAAAAGACCTATTATAATTGAGGGAAAGAAGGGAGAGGGATGAGCATTGTGTGAATCTTACTCTCATCAGATTTAGCTCAAAAAGAGAATATTAGACATATTTAGCTTCACATAGAAACTTTTCTCATCTTATAAGGAAGAAGGAGGGGAAAGGAGAAGGGAAAGGGATAGAAAGGATAACAGAAGTAGAAGAGGAAAGGTATAAAAAAAGGGGAAGGGCTGTAAAAGGCAAAGGCTGTTTGAGGGAGGTAGTAGTCAGAAGCAAATTAAAAGGGAGAAGGGAAAAGGGAAAGGAATAAAGAAAAGTATAATGTGGGGAAAAAAGATAGTGGGAAATACAGAGTTAGTAATTTTAACTGTGAATGTGAATGGGATGAACTCTCCCATAAAAAGGAAGTGGATACGAGACTGGATAAAATCCAGAATCATAGAATAAACACATTTAAAGCAGAGTGTTAAAGGCTGGAGCAGAATCTATTATGCTTCAACTGAAGTAAAAAAGCAAGTGTAGCAATCCTGAAGTCAGATCAATCACAAGCAATAATAGATCTAACTAAAAGAGATAAGGAAGGAAACTACATCCTACTAAAAGAGACCAAAGATAATGAAATATCAATACTAAGCCTATACGCACCAAGTGATATAGCATCCAAATTCCTAGAGGAGAAGTTAAGAGAGCTGCAAGAAGAATAAGACAGCAAATCTATACTAGTGGGGGATCTCAACCTTGCTCTCTCAGAACTGGGTAAATCAAACCACAAAATAAATGTGAAAGAAGTGAAGGAAATAAATAGAATTGTAGAAAAGTTAAGTATGATAGATCTTTGGGAAAAAATGAATGGAGACAAAAAGAAATATACATTTTTCTAGGCAGTACATGGAAACTATACAAAAAGTAACCATGCATTAAGGCATAAAACCCCTAAAAATCAAATTCAGAAAGCCAGAAAAAGTAAATGCATTTTTTCTTTCAGGTCATGATGCAATAAAAATTACATGTAATAAAAGACCAGGGGGAAAAAGACCAAAAATTAATTGGAAACTAAATAATCCAACCCTAATGAATGAGTGGGTGAAACAACAAATAATAGACACAATTAATAATTTCACCCAAGAAAATGACAATAATGAGGCAACATACCAAAATTTATGGGATGCAGACAAAGTAGTTCTTTTTTTTTTTTTTTTAAATAACTTTTTATTGACAGAACCCATGCCAGGGTAATTTTTTACAACATTATCCCTTGCACTCTCTTCTGTTCCGATTTTTCCCTTCCCTCCCTCCACCCCTTCCCCCAGATGGCAAGCAGTCCTATACATGTTAAATAGGTTACAGTATATCCTAGACACAATATATGTGTGCAGAACTGAACAGTTCTTTTGTTGCACAGGGAGAATTGGATTTAGAAGGTATAAATAACCCGGGAAGAAAAACAAAATTGCAAGCAGTTTATATTGATTTCCCAGTGTTCTTTCTTTGGGTGTAGCTGCTTCTGTCTATCTTTGATCAATTGAAACTGAGTTAGATCTCTGACAAAGTAGTTCTTAGGGGAAGTTTTATATCTCTAGATGCTTACTTGTGTAAAATAGAGAAAGATCAATGAATTGGGCATGCAACTATAAAAGCTAAAAAAAGAACAAATTAATCCACCTCCAATTAAATACTGAATTTGAAATTCTGAAAATGAAAAGAGAAATTAATAGAATTGAAAGTAAGAAAACTATTGAAGTAATAAACAAAAATAAGAGTTAGTTTTGTGGAAAAACCATTAAAGTGGATAAACTTTAGTTAATTTGATTAGAAAAAGGAAAGAAGTAAGTAAAATTGTTAGTATCAAAAATAAAAAGGGAGAGCTTTCCACCAATGAAGAGGAAATGAGAGTAATAATTGGAGTTATTTTTCTAACTGCATGTCAGTAAATTTGATAATCTACATGAAATACAATTTACAAAAATACTGATAGCCTAGATTAACAGAAGAAGAAATAAATTATTTATATACTTCCATTTTTGGAAAAAAAATTGAACAAGATATTAATCAACTTCCTAAGAAAAAATCTCCAGGGCCAGATGGATTTACATGGGAATTCTAACAAACATTTAAAAAACATTTAATTCCAGTAGTATGCAAAATGTTTGGACAAATAGGGAAAGAAAGAGTCCTACCAATTTCTTTTTATGACACAGAGATGGTATTGATAACTAAACCAGGTAGGGCCGAAACAGAGAAAGAAAATTATACATCAATTTCCCTAGTGAATACTGAAGCAAAAATCTTAAAAAATTTATTAGCAAAGAGATTACAGCAAGTCACCCAAGGATGATACACCACAACTCAGTAGGATTTATATCAGGCATGCAGGACTGGGTCAATATTAGGTAAACTATTATCATAATTGACTATATCAATATCTAAACTAACAAAAATCATGTCATTATCTCAGTAGATGCAGAAAAAACATTTGACAAAATCTAACACCCATTCCTATTAAAACACTAGAGAATATATGAATAATTAGATTTTTCATTAAAATGATCAATAGTATCCATTTAGAAGTATTAGCAAGCATTATACATAATGGAAATAAACTAGAACCATTCCCAGTTAGATCAGGGGTGAAACAAGGTTGCCCATATCAACTTTTCTATTCAAAATTCTATTAGAAATATTAGCTTTGGCAATGAAAAGAAAAAGAGGTGAAAGGAATTAGAGTAGGTTATGAGGAAATCAAATTATTACTTTTTGCAGTTGATATGGGTATACTTATAGAATCCTAGAGAATCAAGTACAAAACCACTAGAAACAATTCATAATTTTAGCAAAGTTTCAGGATACAAAAATATATCCACATAAATCATCATCCTTTTTATATATTACCAACAAAGTCTAGCAGCAAGAAATTCCATTTAATATAAATGTCAATAATATAAGATATTTGAGAGTCTACCTGCTAAGGTAAAGTGAGGAACATATGAATACAATTACAAAACACTTTCCACACAAATAAAGTCAATTTAATCAAATGAAAAAAATATCATGTGCTCATGTGTATGCTGATCTAATATGATAAAAATGATAATACTACCTAAGTTAATCTACTTATTCAGTGCCATACCAATCAAAATTCCAAGAAATTATTTTACAAAGCTAGAAAAAGTAAGAAAGTTCATCTGGAAGAACAAAAGGTCAAGAATTTCAGGGGAATTAGTGAAAAATTGCAAATTAAGGTGGCCTAGCTGTACCAGATCTAAACTATATTATAAAGCAGTGGTCACCAAAAACATTTGCTACTGGCTAAGTACTTGATCAGTAGATTAGGTTAGGTTCATAGGAAAAAATTGTCAATGAACATAGTAATCTAATGTTTGAAAAACTAAAATATTTCAGCTTCTGGGATAAGAATTCACTATTTGACAAAAACTGCTGGGAAAATTATAAATTAGTATGGCAAAAACTAGGCACTGACCCACACCTAACATTCTATATTAAATCAGGTCTAAATGGTTTCATGATTTAGACATAAATAGTAATAATATAAGCAAATTAGAAGAACAAAGAAGAGTTTACTTCTCAGGTCTATGGAGAAGGAATGAATTTGTCACCAAAGATGAACTGGAACATATTATTAAATACAAAATGGATAATTTTCATTATATTTTGTTAAAAAGTTTTTGTATAAACAAAACCAATGCACAAAATTAGAAGGGAAGCAATAAACAGAGAAAATCTTGTTACTTTCAAGGATTCTGATAAACACCTCATTTCTAAAATATTTTGAGAACTGACTCAAATTTATAAGAATTCAAGCCATTCTCCAAATGACAAATGGTTAAATGATATGAACAGAATATTTTCATGTAAAGAAATTAAACCCATTTTTATTCATATAAAAAGATACTCTAAATCATCAATGATCAGAGAAATGCAATTAAGACCACTCTTAAATATCACTACATACCTCTCAGATTGGCTAAGATGATAACAAAAGATAACCAGACTACTGCATAATTGGCAATGGATTTTTGAGGAGAAGGTTTCTAAGGTTCCTCTTGAAGGACCAACCATTTTTACAGACGCAGCCAAACAAAATATTTGTGCTGTATACTCTCATGATCTAACCGTAAAAAAGAGTAGTCAGAACTCCTTTTCAGTCCACTCAGCAGAACGAATTATATGCGATCATGCTAGCTCTCACTTATTACCCAGGCGACATAAATATAATATCTGATTCAGCCTATTCAGTAGGTGTGGTACAAAGAATTGCCACAGCCCAAATAAAATTTGCAGCTTCTAATATATATTAGCTCTTTAAGGAACTTCAAGAGCAAGTGAGAAAGCATCCAGGAAAGATTTATATCCTGCATGTCCATTCACATAGTGGACTTTCAGGTCCTATTTTTGATGGAAATTCAAAGGCAGATAGCCTTTTAACTATGTTGGCCAGTACGCCTTTATTTCAGGAGGCCCAGGTATCCCATTCTAAATACCATCAGGCTGCTCGAACTTTGCGTTTACAGTTTAGGATTACAAGAGAAGAAGCTAGGAGCATAGTAAAAAGCTGTACAGCTTGCCTTCCCTTCCACGCTCCTACACTGCCTCCAGGGAAGAACCCTCGTGGTTTGAGACCCAATGAAATCTGGCAAATGGATGTGACCCATTATAAATCTTTTGGTCGTCTGTCTTTTATCCACGTTGTGGTAGACACCTTTTCAGGATTCACTTTTGCCATACCAGCAGCAAAAGAGACAGCCCGAGTGGTCACTGAATTCCTCATTCAAGCATTCGCAATTATGGGTGTGCCACAAGGAATAAAAACAGATAATGGACCGGCATATACCTCCAAACATTTTGAACACTTTTGTGCACAGTATAAGATTTTACACACTACTGGCATACCCTTCAATCCTCAAGGTCAAGCAATAGTAGAAAGAAGAAACAGGGACATTAAGACACTCCTCCAAAAACAAAAGAAAGGGGGAGCCATGGGTAACCCTAGAGAACTTCTAAATTTAGTTCTCTATACCATTAATTTTTTAATCTTTGATAAAGATGCACTGGCTCCAGCAGACAGGTTTTATAACCCACCAGAAGAGCAGTGTCCGGTGCGAGCAGCTCCACTATCTTTAGATAATCGCCAGGTGATGTGGAGAGACCCAGAAAGTGGTGAATGGAAGGGACCAGATAGGCTAACTGCTTGGGGGAGAGGATTTGCTTGCATCTCTACATGTGGAGAAGGAATCAGATGGGTGCCTACGAGCCGCATTCGCCTTGTCCATCGCAGAAAGATGGAGCAGACTCTTGAAACAAAGGAGAAGACCCAAGAAATATCGGGTGGTTCTGTTGCTGATTGTGATCACCATTGAAAGAGCATAGCTGACAAGGAGACTGTTAAAAAGACTTTTAAATCTTCAGGAATCATTGGATTTCCTAAAACAAGATGAAACTGCTTTAGTTCTTGAAAAACCAGCAAGAATCATTGGGTTCCCTGAGATGAAAAATTGTTGATGAGACTTTTTGCAGTACTTCAGAGCTTACAGGAATTATTAGATTCCTGGCACATGAACTAATGGACAATGGATTGCTTATGGACTATTTCTAGGACTTATGGACATGTGTAAATTTTCAGATTCATTCTTGTTATTTGTTACATTACTACTAGCCTGTGTTATATTGCTATGTGCTCATGTAAATTATGTATAATGCCTCCCATATTGATGGATTTATGTATACCATGTATATCTGTTACAAAGTTCTGGCCCATATTGATGGATTTATGTGTACCCCCTCAGAAACCCCCTATGTTTTAAAACAAAAGAAAGGGGGAGATGTTGGAATCCTTACTAACTGCTAACTAATTAGAGTTGATCTAATCTTACAAGAAGATGTTTTGGCCAGAACCTGAAACAAGGTACTAAGTAGAACTAATTAAGACAAGGCTTGTGTTCACACCTTTACTCATTGGAGTCCACAAATATGCTAGCTTCACAAAGTACACTTTCTAACTTCAAGGGAGTCCACACCTCCCTTAAAGCTCATTGGGCCAGAGAGCACTATGGGAGAAAACCCATAATCCCATTCTCTCAGAAGAGTCAGATAAAAGGCCAGCGATGAGGGATCTATGGCAGAATACATTTTTTCCTCTTGGCTTGCTAATCGCGCTGGACTCGAGAGGAGCGACTCTGGTGCAGAGAACACTTTGACGGATTTCAGTGGAGCTACGCCAGAAGCCCTCTCTCCGCGGCAAGTTGGTGGCTGGGCTCCCCAGAAGGAGATAAGAGAGACCTTCCATCTCTGTCTTGGTTGGAGGCAGAAGAAATCAGAGGCAGAGGCTGAAGGACAGAACTTTTGGATTTGGAGACATCCGAAGGGCTCCAAGCCTCTAAACCGGCTTTGCTTTGAGAAGAACAAGAACTCCAAGATTTGAACTCATAACAAATATTGGAGGGGATGTGTAGAAACTGGGACACTAATACATTGTTGGTGAAGTTGTGAACTGATTCAATCGCTCTGGAGAATAATTTGGAACTATGACCAAAGGGCTATCACCTTTGATCCAGCAGTAATTCTAATGAGCTTGTATCCCAAAAGAATCATAAAGGAGAAAAAGGGACCCACATATGCAAAAATATTTGTGGCACCCCTTTTTGTAGTGGCAAGAAACTGGAAACTGAGTGGATACCCATCAGTTGAAGAATGGTTGAATAAGCTATGGTATATGAATGTAACAGAATATTATTGTTCTATAAGAAATGATTAAGAAGATGCTTTCAGAGAATCCTGGAGACTAACATGCACTGATGCTAAGTCAAATGAGCAGAACCAGGAGATTATTATACATGGCAAAAGCAAGATTATAAAATGATCAATTCTGATGGACCTGGCTCTCTTCAATAATGAGATAATTTAGGGCAGTTCCAATGGTCTTGGGATGAAGAGAGTCATCTATATTCAGAGAGAGAACTATGGGAATTGAGTGTGGATCACAACATAGTATTTTCATTCTTTTTGTTGTTGTTTACATTTTGTTTTCGTTCTCATTGTTTTCCCCTTTTTGATCTTTTTCTTATGTCGCGTGATGCTTGTGGAAATTGAAAAATTGCATATATTTAACACATATTGGATTTCTTTCTATCTAAGGGATGGAGTAGAGGGAAAGGAGGGAAAAAGTTTGGAACATAAGGTTTTGCAAGGGTGAATGTTGAAAATTATCCACGCATATGTTTTGAAAATAAAAACCTTTAATAAAAAAGTCTGCCTTTCCATGTTTTTTTTTTTTAATTCACTAACATTTCATATATCTCAGAAAATGCTATGTAGTTATTTTAAATTGCCTAAATCAATTTCTAATAATATGTCTGGGATATAATGTAGAGTCCTTCTTTTTCTTTCTTTCTTTTTTTTTTTTTTACATTAAATATATTTTAGTTTTAATTGTGTCTGACACCAGTCATTATTGCTAGTCCCACTTTTTTCCCTAACTTTTACACATGCAATTTCTTACATTTTCACATATAAAATAGAAACAGGTTTTCCTTATTGAGTCCCTTGAAATTAGTCTTTGATGTTTACCTTATCTTTCTTTTGAATTTTTTTGATTGTATCTTTTAGGTAGACCAATTATTCTTATGTTTTCTTTTCTTGTTCTTTTCTCCAGATCTGTTGTTTTTCTTATGTATCACATTTTTTCTATTTTTCCCATTCTTTCTATTTTGTTTTATCATTGGTTCAAATATATTAAAAAAAAATCTCATGGACCTCAGGTTAATGATCTTAATCCAAATAAAGTTTATTTTTTCAATTTTATTTTCCTTTTTAACTATTTCATAGTGTTATTGTGAAGGTAAAATGAGATAATGATATAAAGTGTTTTCAAGGAAATTATTGAAAAAAAGTGAATGATCCCTACTCATAGCAGACCTCAAACTATATTATAAAGCAACAATTATTAAAACAATCTGTTACTATCTAAGCAATAGTGGTGGATCAATGGAATTAACAAGGTACACAATTCATTGTAGTAAATGACCACAGTAATTTAGTGTTTTATAAAACCAAAGATCCAAGCTTTTGGGACAAAAACTCATTATTTGAAAAAATGCTGGGAAAACTAGAAAAGTAAAAACCAGATATACAACAACATCTCATTCCATATACAAAGAGAGGGTCAAAATAGGTACTTGATTTATAAAGAGTTATACTAAAAGAAAATTAGGAGAGCATGAAATAGTTTACCTGTCATATCTATGGACAAGGAAAGAATTTAGGAAGAAAAAAGAGATAGTGAACATTATCAAATGTAATATAGATAATATTAATTACATTTATGGAAATTAAAAAGTTTTTGTACAAAAACGCCAATGCAAAATCAGAAGGAAAGAAGAAAAATAGATTTTTTAACTGCATATATCTCTGATAAAGGATTTATTTTTTAAATATATGGAGAACAAGTCAAATGTATAAAAACAGGTCATTCCCCAATTGATAATTGATTAAAGAATATAAATACATTGTTTCAGAAGAAATTAAAATTATCTGTAGTTATATTAAAAATGCTTTGGATAATTATTGATTAGAGAATTGCAAATTAAAACAGCTCAGAGTTACTTATAAGATTGGATAAGATAAATGAAAAGCAAAATGATAAATCTTGGAGGGAATGTGGGAGAACTGGGAAACTAATGTACTGTTGGTACAGTTGTGAACTGGTCCAATTATTCTGGAGAGCAATCTGGAACTGTGATGAAAATGGCTGTAAAGCAATGAATACCATTTGATTTAGCAATATTAGGTCTATATCCTAAAGAGATTAAAAAAGGGAAAAGAGGCTATTGTAGAAAAATATTTATAGCAGTTCTTTTTTATGGTGGCAAAAAATGGAAATTGAAGAAATCAATTAAGGAATCATTGAACAAATTATGATTTATGATTGTAATTGAATATTATTGTACTATAAAAAATGAAAAGCAGGATGATTTCAGAAAAAAAAAAAAACTAGAAAAACTTACATCAACTGATTCGAAATGAAGGGAGTAGAACCAGGAGAACCAGGAGAACATTGTATTCAGTAAAAATAATATTATACAATTAACAATTGTGAATGACAGCTATTCTCAGTAAGCCAATGATTCAAGATAATCCCAAAGTACTCATGAAGAAATATGCTATCCACCTCTACAGAAAGAAATGATTCTGTCCGAATACAGAGTGAAACATTCTATTTTCCCTTTCTTCCTTTTTTCCCCCCTTGCCCAAAATGACTACTATAGAAATGTTTTTCATAATTGCATCTGTAGAATTTATAGGAGAGGAATAGAATTTGGAATTCAAAACTTGAATGCTAAAATTGTTTTTAAAACATCATTTAAATATATTATTTTTTTGAATCTTATAATGCTTTATAAATGTGAGATGTTTTTGTTGGTGAGAAAAATGAAAGAGAAAAAAGCAACTGTAGCAAATCTACAATAACTGTTTGACAAATTATGTATTAATTTTGAGTTCATTTCATCACCTGGAATTGTGAGAGAAATTGAGTTAGGATTGGAATTACATGAGTCTCAGTGAACAACTTCTCTGGGAGGAAGGATCATTTATGCCTTTTAGGGAGTTAAAGTTCCTTAGAAACAGAAATTGTGAAGTCTTAGTTTTCTGTGGCACAAAGAAGTTCCAGGGACATTTCATTCCAAACTAAGGACTACTGCCTGAAAAGTGACAACTTTATAAAAGAGTATGGTGTGACTTGGTTATGATGGATGACAAAGCCAAATGGGTAATGTGCTCTGGGAGTCATTGTTCTGCTTTAAAGATGCATGTAAATATTACTCAAGTAGAGCAATGTAAATGAGGCATTTTTTACCAAACCTACATGAATTATGTATCTCAGTAGCCCAGGGAGGAAAAAACTATGAGTCAGGAGGAAAACAGGAGGATAAATTTCAAAGAGTGGTGACAACTGTTCCTGAAGAGTTAAGGTGCTACTGAAGCAGGGGTTCTATACTTCAAGTCAGAGCAAAGACAAAGTTTTTGAAATGTACAACAAAGCTTCAGCAAGACCCAGATGACTAGGATTCTAATTATAGTTTTGCTAAGGTCATGAGAAAGTGAGTGCCCTGTGATGTCACATACTTTTATATATAGGAACAGAACACTGCTGAACAATAGCTCATTCCCAGGGTTCTATTTTCTTCTATTGTCTGCTGTCATCATACTTGACTTTCAAGGTCCCTCTCTTCTCCACTGAGCAAAGATATTTTTTTGCTTCTGTTGAACTTTATTGGTTTAATTTCATCCAACTTTTCATTTCCCCTCAAATTCTATAGTAAATTACCACTTGAACAGTCCTAATTTTCATTTCTGATCTCTTAGGGTCCACTTGCATCATTTCTCAATCACTTAACAACATTGTATAGTTCAGTAAAAGTGACTCTTCTTTTCTGGGTATCTGTGGATTCTTTTAATTAGAGAATCAAGGAAAAGTAAAAAATCAAGGAAAGGCAAGGGAAGGGAAGAGAAAGAAAGATGAAAGAAGACAAAGGAAATGAAGGGAAAGGGCAAAGAGGAAAAGGAAGGGAATAAGAAAAGAAAAGAAGGAAAGAAAAAAGTAATAAAAGGAAAAAGAAAGGAGGAAAGAAAAAAAAGGAACTGAAATTGGAATACTATTATTCATTAGTATAATTTATTGTTACTGTTATTATTATTATTACTGTCATTTATTCTCTCTAAATATCTTAAGTTCAGGTGACTGCATGTATACTCATACAGAGTATATTATATACCAACTACTATGAAATGTTGACAGGTCATCATATATCATGTTTTAAAGGCCAAGGTCATGTGTCATTGGCTCTATTTATCCATATCATCCATTGCACTTATTTTAAGTTTCTATGGATAAAAATGCATCTGTTCCTGCCAGATCCCATCTCTGTCATCTTGGCAGAACAGGAGCAATGTGCTTTGAATTTCAAGAAAGGTGTTAGGAGAGAGAAAGCAGGTCATATCCATCATAATCTCTTATACTTAAGAAACCTCTTGACAAGCATATTTGTGTCCCAATGGGAGAAACATTTGTTGGGTGAACTATAGATGAATCTCTGGTAGTGAAGAAAATGAGAATAAAAGGCAGAAGTTGAAAGATTTCCCCCATCCAGAATCACAGCAAGGACTCTATTGAGTGAAAAACATCTCTCCAGTCCTACATCTAAATACTTGTGCCACCTGTTAACAACAACATAGAAGAAACAAATAACTCACTGGCTGGTATAATTCACTCTGGAAAGAAGAATTACAAAACTGAGCAGAACAAAGAGGAATCCATTTATCTGGTTGTGGGAAAAGTCCAAATCTGATCATCACACTGCCAGTAGACTTCCTTCCTTTCTCATATATTACTGTGAAACTTGAAAGCATCTATAATCTTAAAGGTAGATGATATTTAATTGTTAACTTGAATGGTTCTAAAGTCTCTCCAAGAAGCAATCCTTTGAGTATCAAATTTTTCATAGCTCTTGTATGAGAACAGTCAATGAACTGGAGCATAAGAAGAATGAATTATAGTCTATGTCTTTTCCTCTCTGTTTTGGATTAATTGGATTTGGCACGTAAGATTCATAGTATAGACCATAAAGAATGGGAATGCTTGGCATGTACTATGTTTTGTCTACTGTGTTAATTGGAGTATAAATGAGATTTGGGTCAATATAATAAAGCATCCTGTCCTGAGTACACAAATAGAATCATACCCTTGTTAGCATGGCAGGCCAGCATGGGAGTAGGGGTGATTAATAATATGAGCAGTATAAATAAAACACAATGAGGCATATTAACTGGGAAATCATAGAAATTACTATTCTTATCTCAATTACTCTTTTGCCAGATTTCAATTTTTTTTTTTAAATAAAAATCTGGATCTTTGTTACCTAGTATTTACCAATATAAATATATGTTGCTTCTCCAAATAGAATGGTATCTGTTTTAGGATGAAGAAGAACTTGTTTTTCTTTTTTTTTTGTCTTGGCATTTCAAAAATATATTACTGGTTTCTTCTATTAGGAGTTAAGTAATTAATTTATTAATAAAAGAATTGTGTGTTATACTGAGAGTTCTAGTGACTCATCTTGAGTAAAAGGTTAGTGTTTGTTGAAGTAGGATCTAAATCCAGTTTGTGACTGAGGCAGGCTTTCTATTCATTATGCCAGGCCGCCTCTCAATAACTTGCACACAAAAAATGTTTAGTAAATGCTTATCTAATTGTGGATGATGTTTGAGAAGTCAACTTGCCCT
The DNA here is from genome assembly GCF_016432865.1 of Antechinus flavipes. Classification (NCBI taxonomy): domain Eukaryota; kingdom Metazoa; phylum Chordata; class Mammalia; order Dasyuromorphia; family Dasyuridae; genus Antechinus; species Antechinus flavipes. The sequence goes on along the minus strand of NC_067398.1, from coordinate 489,048,059 downwards.
TTTTGTAATTTAGTTTATGTAAAAATTGTCCCTAACATCATTTTCAGGAAGACTTGAATTGCAGTCAGCTTTCAGATACTTATTGAAAGTATAGCTCCTAGGCAAATAATTTAATCTTACTCAGCCTCAGTTTCCTTTTCTGTAAAATGGAAACAGTGGTAGCACCTATGTCATGTAATTGTTAAGTGGAAAAAAAAAGAGATCATGTGTAAAATGTTTAATCAATGTTAAAGCTCTAAATAAATGCTATTATCATCATCACTATCAATAGCCTACCTATTATGGATGATAAATGAAATGTGTTATTTAATATTCAAGATGACCTGGGTTCTTGGGACAAAACATATGCCCACCAGGCTTTACTTATATATTGCAGAGTTTATTTTTGTAGGAAAGTCTCTGTGACTGTTGTGTATCAGAATTCTTTCCATTATTATAGACTTTAAGTAGGAAAATGAGAGTTGTTATCAGAAGTCTATTAACAAACCGTGTCTCATTAGCTCAACCACAGAATAGCCAGGATTATTATTTCTACACCTTGAAAGAAGAAATGGAAGCCTGAAGACATGAACTGATTTGTTCAAGGCCACTGAGAACTTTAGGGTAAGAAATCAGTTCTCATTCCTACACTTGAACATGCCTGGATACCCTTGATAGAAGTTAATGAAAAGTTCCTCTGTTGTAAAACTGCAAAAACAGCAATGGAAAAAAACAATCCAATCTCAGTAGAGGATGGAGGTGTTGATGGGTTATCCCAACTATGGGGAATACAGAGAGTAAAAATAATCCTGATATCTTGAATCATTGATCAGCAGTAATAGAATGTTTCTTTTTTTATTATACAAATGAAATAGAACTTAGACAAAACCGATGACAATTTTCTCTTAATGCATCTGTCTCTCTGTGACATTTTTCTTATAACTTGCTTTTTCATTGTTCAAAGCATTTCCCTCATTAACCTTGTCTTCCTCCCCATCTTCACTTGTGGATGACTCCTGTTTGTACACATTAGCTAACGACCTGTCTACTGCTCTGGGAAGCACTTGTCGGGTTGCTATTTTTTATACTAGATGGTCTTAGTGCCTGGGGGACCATTTGCTAGAGTGCCTGGGATATTTTTGGTATCCTATTAGTGGATGGGGGAATAATTTTTTCTGCTATGTATTTACTCCTCCAAATGACATTCCTTTCAAATTACATCTACACCTATGGGGGAAACAAAAGAATCCTGAAGACTTTGGCTCATTAGCTCTGGACCAGAAGAATAGAGTCTCTGTTTCCTAAAGTCCCTCAGTGCCTCAGGAGCTGCAATCATTTGCTTGCATTCATTTCTCCCTATCTTTAGCACCTTGCATTTTTTACTGTAACACTGATTTCCTGACTATTCCATAGATTTTGTGCTAAAAGCAAAAGGTGTTACTAGCAAAAGGCCATGCTTTGGTATGGCTGTCCTAGATCCACTCCAACTGATGCCTGTGTTCTTTTTCCATTTCTCCTTCTCTTGTTACTGGTGATTTGCTGGGACACTTTTTTTTTATAACTGAAATTGCTACACAGGTAGACCTTCTACAGACCATTTATCAGTGTTATTTATGAAGACAATCAATTCTCCTGTACAATGTCAGAGGCAGCATGGTGTAGTGAAAAGATGTCTGGATTTCAAGTTAGAGGACTGGGGCTAGTTAAATGGCATCTCTCAGGTTTATGTTTTTGTGACTATGGGCAAGTAATTTTATTTCTCAGATATTAGTTTTCTCATCTGTAAAATGAGGAAATGGACAAGATGACTTGAGGTCTCTTGTAGCTCAAAATCTATGATCTAGGGGCTTCCTGGGAGACTGATACTTTATGATTTTATGTTTTTTTTTAAAGCCCACATTATTTAAAATGAGAAAAAAAACATTCAGTTTCATGAGTAGCTGATGAAAGATTTTTTTTATCATGACAATTCTTATCCATAGTTGACCTTAGGCAAATTAACCAATAAAAATAATTCATGTATAATCAACTTTATGTTACCTGAGCATTCCCTCCCATTCTTTTAGCACAACTCAAACTATAGCACTATCTTCTTTATATTCCTTCCTTCTCATCCTGCTGCCCTAACAACTTCTGCATTATTCAAGCTTTCTGGCCCTATGTCCTTATGCTTAAAACTATTTTGATGTATTTCACCAGATTTCTCACTCTAGCTGATCCTCCATATTGTCCCTTTGGTCACCCAGGACTTATACTTCGTCGTTTCTAAACTTTCACATTGAAAATTACCTCTTCTTGAGATCATCTGCAAAGGTATAGACTCTTTCTGTCACTAATAATTATTAATATTATTTAGCTTAGTTTTATTATTTTTATGCTTACATTTTACTCACCTCATTATATTAAGTCCCCACAATAACAACATCTATTAAGTAGTGCAAGGATTATTACTTCCCAAGTTCCAATACCATTTTATTGGTGGGAAAACAAAGGCTTAGAATTAACTGATATATGCCGGATGCAAGGTCTGAACTCAGCTCTTCTGATATTGACACTCTCTTCACTATAACTTAAAACCTCACAAATACATACATGTCAAGGACATGTTATGTTTAGGAGGTTAGAGGGAGTTCTTAGCATCCCTTTCTCCTTCAAAATGTCATGCATTTAAACAGTCATCTCCTCGAGACAAAGCATTTGCTTTTTTTGTCTAATCTAAAGGAGAAACTAATAAAAAAAAATCAGGACAAATGGAAAAGTAAACCATAGCAAGTAGGTACTACAGAAAATTTAATTCCTCAGGGTACTTCTTAAATCATATAATAGAGGCAAGGACCTATGATTCTTCCTGTTCCACACCTTTCATGTCTCACAGAAAAAAAAAGCAAAAAAAAAACCCCAACATTTACACATCCATTTTACTGATGGGCAAAGAAAAGTACTAAAATACATGAATTTTTCTTTTTCTTTTTACTTTTAATTTTTTTCTCAATTATGTGTATGAAATTTGAATTCATATTTCATCAATTCTCTCTCTGGATGTGGATAGCATTTTTTTATCCCGAATTTTTTGGAATTGTCTTAGATAATTGTTTTTCATCAGAGTAGGTGTCTTTTTCAGTTGATCATCCTTATCACATTACTATTACTATGTAGTGTTCACCTGGTTTGACTAATTTCACTTTGCACTAGTTCATATGAATTTTCCCAGGTTTTTCTGAGAGCATCTTGCCTGTCATTTGCTATAGCACAATAGTATAATATCACAGTTATAGATCACAACTTGTTTAGTCATTTCTCAATTGATGGGCAGCTTCTCAATTTTCCATATTTTACCACCACAAAAAGAGCTGCTCTAAATATTTTTGTACATGTAGGTCCTTCTCTCTCTCCTTTTTAATGATTAATATGAGATGCAGACATAATAGTGGTATTGCTAGGGCAAAGATTTTGTTTTACATAACCTTTTGAGCATAGTTCTATATTGTTCCCCAAAATGGGTGGGCCAGTTTACAACTCCACCAGCAATGTATTAGTGTACCATTTTTTTTTTTTTTCACAGTTTCTTCAACATTTTTTATTTTCCTTTCAGGTCTTATCAGGTCATCTGATAGGTGTGAGATGATATCCCAGAGTTGCTTGAATTTGCATTTCTCAATCAATAGTGATTTAGAACATTTTTCCATGTTAGTATAGATAGCTTTGGTTTGTTCTTCTGAAAATTGCCTTTTTCATATTCATTCTATCTCTCAATTAGGAAGTGATGAATATTCTTATCAATTTGATTCAGTTCTCTACATATTTAAGAAATGAGACCTTTATCAAAGAAACTTACTGTAAATTTCTCTCTAATTTCCTTCTCATCTTGTTGCATTGATTTTTTTGTGTAAAACCTTTTACATTTTATGTAACTACAATTATCCATTTTACTTCCTCTAATACTTCCTATTTTTTGTATCCATTAGGAAGATTGGTTCGTACTTTTATTTCTCTTCTTGTTTAAGTATCAGCTCCATATTTGTTTCATAGAAAGAATTTGTTGGACTCGCTCTTTGCCTATTTTTCCAAATAATTTATATATAGCATTGGGATCAATTGTTCTTCAAATATTTGTAGAATTTTCTTGGGAATAGATCTAGTCCTGAGGATTTTTATTTGGGGAGCTAACTTATGACTTATTCAATTTCATTTTCTCAGACAGTATTATATATATGTTCTATTTCATTTTTTGTTAATATCAGCAATTAATATTTTAGATTCTTCTATTTTACTTAGATTGTTATTAGCATATAATTAGGCTAAATAGTTCCTAACAACTGCTTAAATTCCATCTTCATTAGAGATGAATTCACCTTTTAATTTTGATACTAGTAATTTTATTTGTTTTAAAACAAATCAAATGGGCAGTGCTTTCTCTATTTTATTGTTTCTTCATTCTTTAGCTCCTAGTTTTATTTATTAGTTCAATAGTTCAATGATTGATTGGTTCTCTGATTAGTTCTTTGATCTATTTATTCTTTAAGATTAAATTATTTTGTTTCAATGGCCCTTTATAGAGTGTATTTCTATTGCATTATAGTCTGAAAAAGATGCATTTAATATTTCTATTTCTCTGCCTTTGGTTCTCTTTGTCTTTTGATTTTTATGCTTTAATACATGGTCAATTTTTCTGAAGTTGCCATGTACAACTGAATAAAGGTGTACTTCTATTTATTCCCATTCAGTTTTCTCTGGACATATCTCACTTATTATTTATATTATTTGGTGCATATATGTTTAGTATTGACAGTTCATTGTCTATGGTTCCTTTGAGCAAGATGTTTCTCTACTTATCTTTAAATATTTCTATTTTTTGTTTCTGTTTCACTATGTCTCTATATTTTAAGTGTGCTTCTTGTTCACAGCATATTGTTAGACTCTGGTTTCTAATCCATTCTGTTATCTGCTTCCATTTTATGTGTGAGTTCATGTATTCATATTCACAGTTATGATTAGTAAATATGCATTTCTCTCTAAACTATTGTGTTCTGTTTTTTCCTTTTCTATCTCTTTTTATCCTTTTCCTCCTTTAAAGTCTCCTTTGCTTCTGACACTGCTTTTTTTTTTCCCTCCTTTTTATTTTTCCTATTTTCCCTTCCTCTCTTCCTCTCCCACTTCCTTTTTAGGTCAAATAAATGTCTTACCAATTGAGAGAGATGGGGGGGGGAAGGGAAGAGAATATGGAGGTATTTAAATACATACTTATATACATATACATACATATATTTCCCTCTTTAAACTAATTTAGAAGTGAATGAGTTTCAAGCATTGCCTTTTCTCCTGTCTCACCATTTCCCTCTTCATTATAAAAATTCTTCATTCAGTGTTCCTTTTATGTGATACATTCCCTATCTCCATTTTTCTTCTCCTTTCCTCTTTCTCCTAGGGCATGTTTTTTTCTTGACTATTCATTTTTTTTACATCATCAAAATGTATTCATTCCTCTTCCCTCTTTTTATGTAAAAAAAAAAAAACCTTCTAAGTATCTACATAATAATAAAGTTGTTAGAAGTTACATATTTCAACTTCCCATATAGAAAGATAAACAGTTTACTCTCATTGGGTTCCTGTGATTTCTCTGCAAAATTTATCTTTTGTAATCTTCCTTTGAGTCTTATATTTTAAAGTCAAATATTCTGTTTAGTTCTAGTCTTTTCATCAGGAATATTTGAAAGTGATAATTTCCATTAAATATTCACTTTCTCAACTTAAAGGATTGGTGTTCTTTTTTTTTTTTTTTTTTTTTTTTGATGTTGTTTGTTTTTGAAGAGGACCAATGACATCACAAAGGTGATGTCTTGGCTAGCATGTAAATTGTATTTTAAGTGAGGTTGAGTTGCACAAACTTGTGAGCCTCATTTTCTCTTTCAGAATAATTGAAGTTCAGTGTCAAAACAAAAGTCAAGATGACTGGGTCATAGTGGATTACCTTGATGTCTTTGATGTATGACCAATCTCTTTAAGTGTACCATGTCATTTACTTTAGCCATCTTTATGGTCATTGCAACAAATTATTCTCATCTGCTCATTCTGTAAGGAGAATTCTTCATATGCTTTGGATATGTCTCTCCCTTACTCATGAATGTGTTTGAGGCCTGTCAGTTATTTTCAACCTGATTTAGTCTGCTATTCATGTTACAACTTCTTGGAGCCACAGGTAAGAATTAGATGACAGGTGAACACTAAAGATGAATGAGGAACTCTGAAAAGGCTGGTCAAATTCATACCTGAGCATTCTATATGCTTCCATTTGAAGTACTCTACTATTTTATTAAATAAGTTTTTCTTCATTGTAATACTACTCCTTTGCCATCTAGACTATCATATTACAAACTCTTCAATACTTTAATGTGGAAGCTGCTAAATCTTTTTTGATCCTGATATTGCTTGAGTGTTGTTCCCTGATATTGAAATTGTTTCTGGATGTTTGTAAAATTTTCTCTCTGGGAACTCTGGAATATGGCTGTAAAATCCTGGGAGTTTTCATTTTGAGATTTCTTTTGAGAGGTGATTGGTGGATTCTTTCAATTTCCATTTTAACCTCCAGTTCTAGAATATAAAGACAGTTTTCCTTGATAATATCTTGAAATATAATGTCTAAGCTCTTCTTTGATCATGGCTTTCAGGTAGTACAGCTCAGCTGTTTTTCTAATGAGATGTTTCACATATTTTCTATTTTTTTCTTTTGTTTTATTGTTTCTTGATATCTCATTAAGCAATTAGCTTCCACTTGCCTAAGTCTAATTTTTAAAGAATTATTTCCTTCAGTTTTTATATTTCTTTCCCACCTTGGTCAATTCTGCTTTTTAAGGCTTTATTCTCCTCATTAGATTTTTGTGTCTCATTTACCATTTGCCCAACCCTGTTTTTATGAGGTAGTATGTTCTTAAGTATTTCTTTTTGTGTGTCTTTTACCAAGCTATTAACTCTTTCTTTTTTTTCTCACTCATTTCTTTTCTCACTTTCTCCCCTATCCTTCTTATTCTATTTTTAAAATCCTTTTTTGAGCTCTTCCAGGAATTCTTGTACTTATGTTTAATTAATTTTTTTTTTAAATTGAGGTTTTGCTTGTAATTGTCTTCAAATTCTTTTCTTCTTTTGAATTTGTGACTTGATCTTTTCTCTCTCCATAGTAACATTTAGTATTTTGTTGTTGTTGTTGTTATTGTTGTTTGATCATTTTCCCAGCTGGTTTCTTTACTTTTAATTTTACCTTAAAAGTGCGCTCAGTACCTAGAGTGGAGCAGTTTCCCAACTTTTAGGTTTTTTATGTTGCTGTTTTCAGAACCCATTTTGGGGATATGTAAATTTTTAACATTTTCAAGGTGGTGTGTGATTGAAGGAGAGGTATGGTCACTGTTCTCCTGACCTGTGCTCTGGTTTTTATTCAGGAAGGGGCTTTGTTCTTCTGCAGCCACAATTACTTGAATTCCTCTTGGCCCCAGAAATTTGACCAGATCATCTGCTCTTCAGCAGCCCTAAGAAATAATGCTTCTTTCTTTCTCAGAATTGAGACCAGGGTCCTTGTTCCTCTGCAGATGCAAGTGCTAGTGTTTTTCTTCACTCTGGGACTGCTATCTGGAATGGCATATGGGCAATACAACTCTGTCCTGAACCAAATGCCATTAAATGGTCCCCTAAAATCTTTTTCTGACCAGTTGTCTGATTTTCTTAACCATTTGTAACCTAAGAACTCTGGAAGCTGCTGCTTCCTCTAATTCAGTTATTTCCAAGGTCTGTTTGTACTCTGGACTGACCACCACTCTGGTGTGACATATTTTCTGCTAATAGTTGTCCTGTGGTAGAAAATTATTTAACTTCAACTTTGTGTTGGTTTTGTTGTTTCACAATTTTATTTTTAAAGCATTATTTTAAAGTTATTTGGAGGGGAATTTAGGAAAATTCAAGTGAGGTCATGCCTCTCCTTCATCTTTTTGGCTCCACCTCTCAAATACATGAAATTTTCCAGGACCACACAATCATTAAATTCTTAGCCCTGACCAACATTAACATTAATGATTAGTTTTGTCTAACCGACATTATTGTCATAACCTTCATTGGACTAAGCCCAATTGAGAAAAGCCAGATTACACAAAACAGTATATGTAATATCAAGACAAAGGGGATAGTTGAATCTTGGTTGAAGATCAGATTGTGCTTTGAATATGAATGCATATGAACGATGTTGTCTGTGTTTATAATTCTCATTCAAACACAATGTTGTCCTGATCTCATTCTCCTCCTTACTACCTGTGTATTTCGGAAATTTGTTTTGTTAGAATACTATACCAGCTGTTCACTCTGTGTGATACTGCATGGAGAGAGGAGGATAAACACATAAAGCTTTAGAAAACTATCTCAGATCCTTCCACTTAGTTTCTGGTTCAGAAATTTAAGCAAATCTAATTTTAGTACAAGATCCTCAAAATTTTCAAAGACAAAACTTACAATTTAATTATAATATCTACAAATTAGTATTAACTTTATTAATTTCTGTTTCTGGATTAAAATTAAAAAATGCAAAGTTTAGTTCAGAAAAAAAAACTTTATGTTTTACTTGCTAAATGTCTGAATTTATGTGATCAATTAACATTTTTGAATGCTTCAAAATTTAAACATATTTCAGGTTTTCATTGCTACTTAGTCTCTTTATTCAAATTTTAGGAATATTTAAAATTTAAGAATAACAAAATCTGTGCATGTTAAATGCGCTAAAATATTAGAAAACTTATAATCTAACTGTGTAAATAATTACTAAAAATCAATCGGTTTCCAGAAATGTAATTCTCCTTACTTCATTCATTTTGGCAACAGTCACATATTTTGACACTGAAGAGAGAACCCCAAACTCTGAAAAAATCCTTAAAGGAGAAAATCTTCTTCAACTCTGCCTCAGTGAGGGGACTCTACCCCAAACACAAAGAGTTTCATCTTTGTTATCTGGGTAGAATTGCCTCAGTCCTGAAATCCATTGAATTCAATTCAAATTCTATTCCTAGCTGAAATCCAGCGAGGATACAACCTGGGACTCCACCCATGAGCCCCCTCCAGCTTGTAGCCCAAACACCCTATTATAAAAGAGCCAAACTAAAACCCTATCTTTGCAGAGGTTCCAAACATGCCACTCCTCTTGCCACCCCTAGGAGTTTCTGCCCACTGGAATACTGTTTCCAGTGCCAACCTCTTTTTACCTATTTCCTTAACTAGATTTTAACTTTACTTCCAATCCCCATAATAAACCTCTTTTATTAGTCTAGGTTTTCGGGTCTGTAAATTCCTTTAGAGGGGACTCTTGTGCCACCAGAAGGGAATCCCAGAACTCCCTTTCCTGCACTGCCACTAGACCTCATTTAGACCTTATTTAACTCCCTGACCACCAGAAACCCTAATTTCATTGGGTACCCCAAATCTAAATCTCATCAACACTACTCCCATTCCTATGTATTCTTTCTTTTCTTTACAGACCCTCACACTACTGGATCAGTATTTCTTTAAGTAAGATTAATAAAAAGAATAAAAGTTTATGTTTCTGAACTAAGCATCAAGCCTTTTCACACCAGTAGAGTATACAAATAAAGTTATTCTCATTGGACATATAAGGAAATTGAGATTTTGAGTAAAATGATGACCTCAGGGTCACATATTCAAATAAATAAGCATTTATTAATCTCTTATTTAGGAACTATCCTTAGTCCTGGAGTAAGAATAGGCAAAAAACCCAACAACTAATCAGCCAAACAAAGGTACAAAACCAGTTCTTGCCCTCAAAGACTGCTCTTACAGTCTAATGAAGGAGATAACATGCAAATAACTATATTCAAAAAAAAAGATATATACAAGATCAATTTGAGATAATCTCAAAGGGAAAGTATTGATTAAGGTGGATACAGAGATAATAAAGATTCCAGTTATAAAGCTTTAGTTTGAGACTCTGCTATTTGTACTAGTTCATAGATCAGTTTTGATGCTAAAATTATGAAACACCAAATAACTTTTTGTTGCCTGTTGCCAAGGAAGGTTAAGGAAAATAAGAATTTTCTCAATCACACATTTTTGCATGCATATACTTATGAAACTATGCATGTTCCTTCTACTTGGAAGGCCTTCTCCTTTTTGCAAATTAATTAATTAATTAAATTTTTTTTTGTTTTCAGAAAGCTGGGATAATTTAATTTTTGTCCAGGACAGAAAATGTTCTGTTTTCATTTATGTACTCTTGAAATATTGCTCTGAAAAAAAGGGCTTTAAAAAAGCCCATTGTGTTTCAAATAGAACTACTTGACTAAGCCATTAAACCTAAATCATTCTTGCTTTCTCTGACCAGCCAATCATAGCCCATTGCCCAATCCTCTGTTACTCCTCCTTTGGGTTTTCATTGCTTATAATGAGATTAAATACCAATTGCTTTCTGTTCTGGCCAGAAACTCCGAAGTTCTTCCCCTCCCAGATTGATATTTTTGTGATAATAAACTAGGTCATTATTTGTTTCTGTGTTTTGTTATTTTCTTATTACATTTTTTTTTTTTTGGTAAATTCAGGCCTTTAATCATTGAATGGGTATTGCCTGAGACAAACTGAGATATGGGAAAGACATTAATTAGAAAGACCAAGATCATCCACTGCATCCTGGACCATGGCCAATCATATTGACTTTTGAACTCTGAGATGACCCTAGAAGAGAGAGTAAAGCTGATGACTTTGTGCAGCTGTACCTCACTAAAATACAATTTATGAGCAAGTCAAGATGTCATTGGTCCTTTTCAAGAATGAAGGATAAACTATTATCCTTCATTCCTCTGGTTGTTTCAGTAGACAAAATGTTGGTTTTACAATGAGAACGATCTTAGATCAAATCTTGCTTCAGATAGTTACTAGTTGTATAACATAGTACAAATCACTTCTCTCCTATTCTCAGATAACAATTTTAAAGACATTTTTGAAACAGGGAAATTGAATCTGCTAGCATCTAAGGTCCCATTAAGCTCTAAATATATAAGCTTATGGTTGTTATTGGAGCCTTTCTTCATCATTCCAGGTTAGATTGACCTCTTTTCACTGAGTTCATATATGATAACACTTAAAGTTTTGTAGTATAATTTTTACATATATATGTGTACTGCCTTGTCAGTTACATTTTGAACTCCAGGGCAGTGCCTGCTTCTTTTCATCTGTATTCTCCAGGATGGATCATTAATCTCTCAGAGATTTATCCCTACATTATATCTTGTCACTAACCAGATTACTAGTCATGGGTTGATAAAAAGAACAAGTCATTGGTTTATATGAAGCCCACAGATCTCTAGCTCAAATGTACTGATATTAATTGCCCTTTTTTGTAAGCCTTCTAATAAAATTTTATTCTGCTTCTAGAAATTGGTCTTTTTCACATAAAACTTTCATTTCATACTCTATTTCCTTTTTTTAAAAAAATATTTTATTTAAGAAACAATAAAAAACAAACAAAAAAGAAATAAAAAACAAAACAAAACAAAAGGTATAGCAACAAATTACTAGTTCAAGAATGTGTGTATATATATGTGTGTGTGTATGTGTGTGTGTGTGTATTAGCAGAAGAAATTTATATTCATGAGTATCCATCTTTTCTTTACTTCCTTGTAAATTGTTCTTCTTTGTTCTCTATGCTCATCTTTTTTATTTTATTCTCTTTCCCACCCCCCTTTTTATTCCCTAACAATCCTCAAGCAGGCTATAGTTAATGTAGGATATATTTATATATACATATGTATGTACACATACATACACTCCCCCCAACACACATATCTTTCCTGTTCATGCTAACTCTTTGCTTTAATTTTGCTCCTTAACTTGCCTTGCTATTACTTAACCTCCACCCACCCATGGATAACTTCCTTATCTTCTTCCCTTATCTTTTTCTTTCCTGTCTGCCCATCCCTCCCCCTTTATTTCTTTATATGTTTGCAGGGTGCTATATCCTTCATTGTATACATGTATTATTGCTATTTAAGCCAAACCTGATGATGGATTTTCAGAACTACGAGCCCTCCTCCTCCCTCCAATGCCTCTGTGTCTATTTTTCCTCTGAACCTCATATGTATAACATAATAACTATTTTTACTTTAACTCTACCCCAATCTTTCTATTTAACTACCCTATTGTTGATGTCAATCTTAATCATATAGTATATATTTCCCATGTTAAAAATTAAACAATTTCTCCATGTTGAGTTCCTTGAAATTGATCTTTTATATTGGCTCTTACATGTAAAATTTTCTATTAAATTTGGGTTTGGTTAATAGAAAGTCCTGAAAATCTGCAAGTTAGTTGAATGTTCTTTTTTCTTATATGATATTATAGATAATTTTGTAGGATATGATATTTTAAACTACAGATCTATTTCTTTTGCTTTTTGATAGATATTTTTCTAGGACTTGCAATCTTTTATTGTGGCTGCTGATAATTGTAGCTCCATTTTATTTGAATTTTTTTTTTCTTGTTTCTTGCAGACTTTTCTTTTTGATCTGGAGGCTTTGAAATTTAGCAATAATATTCCTACACATTTTCCAGAAAGGATGTCATTGAGGTGATATGGGGATTTTTTCTATTTCTACTTTTCCTTTATGCTCTATTACTCCTGGAAGATTTTCTTGGATTGTTTCTTTCAATATTGTGTAAACTTTTTTTCTTGGTCACAACTTTCAAACAATCCAGTTATTCTTATATTTTCTCTTCTTGAGTTGTTCTCCAGATCTGTAAAGTTTTTCTTATGAGATGTTTCATAGAATTTTTTATTTTTTTCATTCTTTATAATCTTTTATTATTTCTTGGTCTCTCCTAGCTTCGCTAACTTCCTCTTGCTCAATTCTAATTTTCAAAGAGTTATTTTCATATTTGAGACTCTATATCTCCTTTTCTAAGTTGGTTAGTTTTTTCATAATCTTGTTGGATGTTTTTAATTTTTATTTTGTTTTATTTTTTGTTTTTCCTCAATGCCTCTCATTTTATTTTTTAAACTCTTTGAATTTTTCTATAAATTCTCTCTGGGCAGGAAGCCATTTCACATTATTCTTTGGGACAGAAGTTTTTTTTATTTCACTGTCCTCTCATATCCCAATTACACTGAAAGTGTCTCATTCTTCTTCTTTAATAACATGTCTTGGTATTCTGTCTCATTTTCAAGTTCCTCTGGGACATAGATCTACCTTGCTCTTATTGATGCTGATGCTGATGACAAAGAGTGAGAGGCAGAAAACAGTTATATAGTGGGCCAGACTTAGAATTAGGAAGACCAAGCTCAATTTCTGCTACTGACACATACTAGCTGTGTTACTATTAAATGAGCCATCATAAATCAAGTAAAAGAGTTGGACTTTTTGGCCCCTTTAATACCTTAGGCCCTTAATCTGCCTTCAATCAATCTGATCTGTGACAATTCACTAAAATTTTAAGATCATGAAGAGTTTCTTCAATCAGAGTCCCCCATAAGGACAAAAATCACAATTTCTTTAGCATTTAAAAAATTTTAAAGCCCTTTCCATGATCTCATTTGATACTTATTATTGATACAGGTATTATTATCCTCATTTTATAGATGAGACAATGGAAACTGACTTTATAGCACTATGGAGTTGTGCTATTCATATAGTGGATAGAAGGCTTGGAGAAAGTCAGGCAGACCTAATTACAAATTTTGCCTTGGTATTTATTTGCTGAGTGACCCTAGCTAAGTCATTTGTTTTTTCATAGCCTCAGTTTCCTCAGCTGTAAAATGGGTATAATAATACCTTCTACTTTACAGGATGATTATGAGAATTAAGTGAGATGACATCTGAAATGCTTTGCAAACCTCAAAGCATATTATTATTAATATCCTCAAAGGTATATTTTCTGAGTGAAAGCTTCTATGACTGTGTTCCATTTACCTAATACAAAGCTTTCCTAGTGTCAATTTCCTACCTTTTTGAAGAATAATATTAACAGTATAAGATATTTATATAAGATCATGGGTATAGAGATAGTGATCTAGTCTATAATTTCTTTGGAGATAGGAAACTCCCAGGGAAGGAAATTCCCTCTACTAGGGAAGATTGGCAGCTTCTCTGCAACTTTGAAATCTTTGCTACCTAAAGCATTATGAAATTAAGTGGCTTGCCCATGGTCTTACAGCTAGTATGTGTCAGAGGAAGGAATTAAATCCAAATTAGCCTGGATTCCATACAACCTTCCCATTTACTATGTCTGCTATCTTTAATATTTACAGGATAATTTAAACACATTATTTTCACATGGCTGATTATCTTACAACTCTATGGCTACCTAAATAGACCGAATCCCTGCTGAGATACCTAGGATCCCCACCCCTCCCCGCCCCACTGGATTCCCCCTTCTCACTGCTTTCTGTTGTACTTTCCTGACACTAAACTGCCAAATCAAAAGTTCCTAAACATTGATGTACCCACAAATCATCACTCTCAGCATAACTTTGAATATGCCCTTATTCAACAGGAAAGGAAATACATTTTCAAAGTTAATCCCCCCCCAACATGAAATAAAATAAAGAAAATAATATTTAAAGATAATATATGTCCTCAATAGTCTGGTATTCCTATGTCAAACTACCCATTCTCTATAAGGATAGACATACTGTACATTGAGAATACCTGGTCTAGCCAGTGACTTAATGCTTTTTCTTTTGCCCTTTCTCTTTCTAGCTTCCCCAGAGCCACCAATGTTTGGACCCTTCTTCCCTGGCAGGTTTTGGTCATTAACATCTAGCTGATTCTACTCTGCCATATAATATAACTACCTGCCAATCAATGGTCCTAACAGCTAATATGGTATTTCCCTAATCATAACAAAATATATTTTATCCTCTCTTTGGTGATGATAAAAATAGAAATTAGAGGGATTGATGATCTTGATCACAGATTTGTAAATCTTTTTGTGCATCTTGGGATCCTTTTAGCAGTCTGATAAAGTTTATTAACCCTTTTTCAGAGTAATGTTTTTAAACACATAAAATCACATATACAGGATTACAAAGGAAATCAATTATTTTGAAATATAATTATTGAACTATATTTATATTACCTATAAATATATTATATTAGAAAAATCAAAATAGAATATGAGTTCCTGAAATCTATTTGGAGACTGATCTGTTGACCTTAGGTTAAGAACCTCAGATCTAGGTAGACTTTTAGGTCCTCTGTGGCGTATTATAATGTGGTAAGCACATTATTGTATGAAACATTCTAGTAAACCATTGAAACACAAACATTTCACTGAAAAGAATATACTCAGGGCTTCAAAAAGATAGATTCTCAGAACTGAGAAATGCATATGCAAAATTAGAATAATTTACCTTACTAAAAGGCCTAATCTGAGATTCTTTGGCTCCCTGGGAGCCATATTTGTCATCATATTTCTCATCTTTCCAGACTTTCAGTGAAGGAACTTTCTTAATCAGAAATCATTTCACTCATTATTTCGTAGAATATCCCCATGTTATTGACAAATTTTTATCTTTTGGTAATTATGGTGTGAAAGTTAGTGTATTTGATTACTTTATATCCCATACTAATTAAATTAATATAACTTAAATAATATTTTATATTATATAAATTAAATATTCAAAATTCTGTTTTTTGTCATCTTTGATTTAAAATACATGGGCAAGGTGCATAATGACATAAACAATTATACTTTGTGAGTCAGTGTACTAAGGGAAAATTATAATTTTAAATAGCAAATGTAAATGGTATTTTTTTCTGAATCTAAGTAAATACTTTCACCCATTTGTAATAACAGTGTATTTTTAGCTTTTATTTAATCTAATTTTCAATTGAGGTAAAAGTAAAGACATATGATATATGGAATATAATCTTGAAATGACAACTATTTTGCAATTAGGGTTTACATCACCATTTAGTCTAGTAACTCTTTCCTTATATGATTATTTAATTATTTCCCAAAATAGAAAGCATGCTTTACAGTGTGGAGTCTCCCCAGAGTGTATTATACATTCCCAGAGAAGACCCTTAGTCCTATTTTCAACATCCTTTCAAGTACAGCTGGATCAAATAATGAAGATTTCAATTTGTAAATATAAATATTTGCCACACTGAGGTAACAAGATTCTGCTATCTTATAAAATATTTTACTTTCTTACTCATCACAGAATTACAGTATTAGAAAAATAGCAAGACTCACAAAAGCTTTACAATTCCTTCATTTTACAGATAGAAAAGCTTAACTTAGAGAAGTGAATTGATTGTTCTAAGGTAACTCGAGCTCCTTAATGGCACCTAAAGAGAGCCAAACATAAAGGAAAGAGGAAAAGACAGGTGAGATTTTTTATGTTACATGCTTTTAAAATTTTGGATATTTGGTGCAGTGAACAAAGATGATGTTTAAATTAAGTAAGAGGGTGCAGAGACAAGATGGCAGAGAGTACACAAGACATTGTTTGAATTCTTCCTGGCTTCCCTCAGAATCAACATTAGCTCAAGTTTCTGAGTGGATTTAGGAGTGACACAAACATCTGAAGTATAATAATTTTCCAACTGATGATTTGGAAAGACTTCAAGAAAGGTCTGTCATAATTGGGTAGGGGGAACATGGGCCCCAATTGTGGGGAGGCCCAAGGCAGGGAATCTAGCAGGAGGATCTTAGCCAAAATATAGTAGTATTGCTTACTCTGTCCTGGTTTAGAAGCCAGATCAGCAGTCTAGCTGTGAAACATCCATTGCAACCACAAAAGGCAAATTATCAGGCTCAGAACCCCAGCATAACAAGTAGGACTTGACCAGGCCATTCAGCACAGTGAAGAAGCCTTCAGCCCCAGTATTATGGATACAGGGAAG
Organism: Antechinus flavipes; assembly: GCF_016432865.1. Taxonomy (NCBI): domain Eukaryota; kingdom Metazoa; phylum Chordata; class Mammalia; order Dasyuromorphia; family Dasyuridae; genus Antechinus; species Antechinus flavipes. The sequence goes on along the minus strand of NC_067398.1, from coordinate 489,031,197 downwards.
ACCAGAACCCAAACCCAAACAGAAAAATAAATGCAAAAATGCCAGCAGATGAAGCCTCAAAAGGGGATGTGATATGAACTGGTTTACCATTAAAAGGCTTTCTTGGAAGAGTTCAGAAAGGATCTAAAAAGTGACATAGAAGGAAAAGGGAGAAAAGAAATAAGAGCATAGCAGGAGAGTTGTGAGAGTTTTTGAGGAAAATCTAATATCTTGATAAAAGGAAAAGGAAGCCCAGAAATAGTCTGAAGAAAATGATACCTTAAAAATTAAATTAAATTTGATTAAATAGAAAAAAAATATATACTGAAAGAAACTCCCTAAAAATATAATTGGAGAAATGGAAAAAAAAAAAAAAAACCCTCTCCTGAACAAAATAACCTCTTTAAAAGTACAATTGAACAATGTAAAAGAAGGTTAAAAAAAAAAGTAAGATGAAGAAAATAATTCACTAAAAGTTAGAATTGGACAAATCTAAGTGAATGATTCAATGACATCAAGAATCAGTCAAACAAAATTAAAAAAATGAAAATAGAAAAAAATGTAAAATATCACACTGGATAAAACTGACAAAAGATGCAGGAGAGAGAATCTAAGAAATATTTATTGGACTATCTGAAAGCTGTCTTGAAACAAATAACAGGGAAGGATTCTTAGAAGATGACGAAGTAAATTGGTAAATTTCAAGCTCTCCTAATTTCCCCTACAAATAGAACAAATTTGCACCTTACGGCAGACATTGAGTGATGAAAAACCAAGAAGACTTGGGCAGAACTGGAGTTCTCCAGTTACAACCAGACAAGATTCGAAAAAAGACCCTGGGCTAGGATTAACCTCTTAAGTGCAAATATCTCTGAGCTACTCTGCAGAAACATCAAGTGGGGGTCCCTTGAGCTAGCGGTTGTGGCTGGAGCCTCAGCAGGAATCACAGAGACTTTCACTTCCCAGACTATTTGTCGAATTGGGGTTTGAATCTTGGACAATAGAGTGAACCTTGACTGATTGTTAACATCAGGCCTAACTGGCCTTCTGAGAAAGGGGTCTGGGCCAGAAAAAAAACAGCACGTGGTGAGTGAAGAAGCAGCAAAGCACTTGCAGGAAAGTGGAGCCCTTGTTTTGGCATTCCTGATCAGAATACAGAGCTGAAGGGAAGCTTCAGGCACTGTCTCCCCATCCCATGATTAGAAGTGCTTACACTAATACTTTTGATTAAAAAAAGTGAATGGCAAAGAAGAAAAAAAAACTATCATTGAAACATATTGTGGGAGCAGGGAAGATTGGGGTATATCTTCGAAGGAGGACACTTTAGTTTTAAAAAAAAGCTTCTACTCCAAAGAGTAACGTGAAATGGTTTCCTGCTTAGAGAGAATTTATAGAAAAAAGAATTCAAATATCAAATGAGAGACATTTGAGGAAAAACTTAAGAAAAAATTAAAACTACCCAAGAACAAAAGAACAATTTACAACGAAGTAAAGAAAAATGGACACTCATGAATATAATTTATTTTACTAATATATGCATATTTTCTTAAATTGGTATTTGTAACATATATTTTGAATTCTCCCTTATATTCTGCTGGGCACACAATAATGTTCTCTTTTGTTTTATTTTGTTTTTTATTGCTTTTCTGTTTTTCTTTTTTATTACTCTGCTTCTTTAAATAAAATAAATTTGGATTGAAAAAAAAGAAAAATAGAACAACATCTTTCAAGAAATCATCAAGGGAAAGTGCCCTAATATCCTATAACCATAGGGCAAAATATTCATTGGAAGTATCTGCTGCTTGATCATCTCCCAAAAAAGACCCCAGAATAAAAACTCCAAGAAATATTGTAGCTAAATTCCAGAATTATAAGTTCAATGCGAAAATACTGCAAGCAGCCAGAAAGAAATGATTCAGATATCGAGGAACCACAATAAGGATTAGCCAAGACCTAGCAGGTTCCACTTTAAAGGATCAGAGGACTTAGAATATGATTTTCTGGAAGACAAAAGAACTTGGACTACAACCAAGAATCAACTACTCAGCAAAATTAAACATTATTTGTCAGGGAAAAGATAGACATTCAGTGAAATTGGAGATTTTAAATCATTTCTGATGAAAAGACCAGAGCTGAGCAGAAAATTTGATTTACAAATACAGTTCTCAAGGGAGGCATAAAATGGTAAAATGGAAGAAAAAAATATGTTTTTTTAAAGGTTAAACTGTTAACATCCCTACATAGTAAAAAGATATGTGTAATTCTTAGGAACTGTATCTTTGTCAGGGCAGTTAAAATATAAAGGTGTCATTATAAGTTGACTTTAATATGATATAAAATAATTTAGAGGTGGAAAAGGAATTGTATTAAGAGGAAAGGAAAGGTTAAATGGAGGAAGTCATGTCACATGAAGGGGCACAAAGAACATACTAAAATTGAAAGAAAAAAGGGAGCCTTGTTTGAACTATAATCTCATCATATTTGGCTCAAAGAAAGAATAACATGTAGACATTTTTCTCACCCTATAGGATAAAAGGAGCAGAAAGGGGAAAGATAAGGCACAGGCTAATAGAAGGGAAGGTAGAAGTAAAAGGGGAAAGGGGTAAAAAAAAGGAAGGGGCTGTAAAAAGGAAAGACTGATTGAAGGAGATGATGGTCAGAAACAATACACTGGGGAGAAGAGAGAGGGTGAAATGAGAGAAAAGTATAACTTGGGAAAATATGATGGCAGGAAATATATAATTAGTCAACTTAACTGTGAATGTAAATGGGGTGACCTCTCCCATAAAACAGTGGATGGCATATTGGATTAAAAGCCAGAATCCTTTAATATGTTGTTTACAAGAAACATATTTGAAGCAGAGAAATACATATGGGGAAAAGATAAATGTCTGGAGCAGAATCTATTATACTTCAGCTGAAGCAAAAAAAAGCAGAGATAGTAAATCTAATCTCAGATAAAGCAAAAGCAAAAATACATCTATTTAAAAGAGATAAGGAAGGAGACTATATCTTGTTAAAGGGTATCATAGATAATGAAGAAATATAAATACTAAACATATATGCACCAAGTGCCACAACATGTAACATGCAAATCCTTAGAGGAGAAATTAACTGAATTGCAAGAAGAAATAGGCAACAAAATAAGTGAGCTATCTCAATCTCCCTCTTTCAGAATGAGATAAATCTAACCACAGAAGAAACAAGAAGTTAAAGGTGGTGAATAGAAAGTTAGAAAAATTAGATATCATTAGAATTTTGCAGAAAATTGAATAGGCATAGAAATATATCCTTTTCTCAGCAGTACATGGCAGCTACACAAAAACTGATCATGTATTAGGGCATGGAAATCTCACAATCAAATTCAGAAAGGAAGTAATAGCAAATTTAACCTTTTCAATTCGTGATGCAGTAAAAACTACATATAATAAAGGGCTATGTAAAAAAAAAAAAAGACCAAAAAATAATTGGAAACTATATAATCGAATCCTCTTGAATCAGTGGGTGAAATAACAAATAATAAAAACAATTGATAATTTCATTCATATAGAATGACAATAATGAGACAACACACCAAAACTTATGGAATGCAGCCAAAACCACTCTTAGGAGAAATTTTATATGCTTAGATGGTTACATGAATAAAATAGAAACAGAGAATATCAGTGAATTAAGCATGCAATTAAAAAAAGCCAGAAAAGGAACAAATTGAAAACTCCCAATTAAATACCAAATTAAAAATTCTGAAAATAAAAGGAGAGATTAATAAAATTGAAAGTTAAAAAAAACAAACTATTGAACTAATAAAACTAAGAGTTGGTTTTATTTAAAAAACAACAACAAAATAGATAAACCTTTAGCTAATTTGATTAGAAAAAGGAAAGAAGAAAACCAAATTGCCAGTATCAAAAATAAAAAGGGTGAACTTACCACCAATGAAGAGGAAATTAAAGAAATGATTGGGAGCTATTTTACTCAATTGTATATCAGTAAATCTGATAATCTAAGTGAAATGGATGAATACTTGCAAAAGTATAGATTGCCCAGATAAAAATTTGAGGAAATAAATTACTTCAATAGTCCCATTTTAGAAAAAGAAATTGAACAAGCCATTAATGAACTCACTAAGAAAAAATCTCCAGGGTCATATGGATTCATAATTGACTTCTACTAAAACAATGAATTCAAATACTATACAAAGTACTTGAAAAAATTGAGGAACAAGGAGTCCTACCAAATTCTTTTTAAGACACACATATAGTGCTGATATCTAAACCAGGAAAGGCCAAAACATAGAAAGGAAATTATACACCAATTTCTGTAATTAATATTGATATGAGTCTTTAATAAAATATTAGCAAAGGGATTACAGTAATTTATCTTTAGAAAAATACATTATGAGCAAGTAAGATTTATACCAAGAATACAGGGCTAGTTCAATATGAGGAAAACTATCAGCATAATTTACCATTTCATTAACCAAACTAATGGAAGTCATACCATTATCTTAATTGATGTAGAAAAAGTACTTTACAATCTACAACACCTATTCCTTTTAAAAACACTAGAGCCTAGAAAAAAATGGATTTTCCTTAAAAAGATAAGAAGCATCTATCTAAAACCATCAGCTAGCATTTTATGCAATGGTAAACTGGAAACCTTCCCAGTAAGATCAGAGTGAAACAAGGTTACCCTTTATCATCACCACTGCTATTCAATATTGTATTAGAAATGTTAGCTTTAGCAATGGGAAGAAAAAGAAAATGAAGCAATTAGAATAGGTAAGGAAGAAACAGAATTATCACTCTTTTCAGATGATATGATGGTATACTTAGTGAATTCTACAGAATCAACTAAATGTTTACTAGAAACAATAATGTTAGCAAAGATGCAAGATATAAAATAAACTCACATAAATCATTGACATTTATCAATGCTACCAACAAAACCCAGCAATAAGAGATAGAAAGAGAAAATCCATTTAAAATAACTATAGAAAATAAAATATATATATATATATATATAGGACTCTACCTGTCAAGACAAAGCCAGGAACTATTTAAACACAATTACAAAACATTTTTCACATAAAGTTAGATCTAAAGAATTGGAATAATTTCAATTGCTCATGGGTAGACTGAGCTAAAAGAATATAAATGACAATTCTACCTAAATTAATCTACTTATTTAGTGCCATACCAATCAAACTACCAAAAAGTTATTTTACAGAGTTAGAAAAAAATAATAACAAAATTCATCTAGAGGAACAAACGGTCAAGAATTCAAGTGGATTAATGAAAAATGCAAAGTAAGGTGGTATAAATGTACCAGACTTAAAACTATATTATAAAGTGGTGATTACCAAAGCTATTTGCTACTGGTTAAGAATTAACAGTAATGGAGCAGTGGAATGGAATAGGTTAGATTCATAGGACAAAATAATCAATGACTATAATAATCTAATGTTTGATAAATGCAAGTATTTTAGCTTCTGGGGTAAGAACTCACTATTTGACAAAAGTTGCTGGGATAACTGGAAAATAATATAGTGGAAACTAGATGCTGACCCATCTAACATTTTATTCCAAGATAAGATGGAAATGGGTTCATGATTTAGAATAAAGGGTGATAGCTAATACAAGCACATTAGGAGAATAGGGGATAGTTTACGTCTCAGACCTGTGGAGAAAGATAAAATTTGTGACCAAAGAAGAACTAGAGAACATTACAAAATGCAAAATAGATAATTTTGAATATATTAAATTAAAAAAAATTGTGCAAACAAAACAGTGTAGCCAGTATTAGAAAGAAAGCAGAAAGCTGGTAAAAAATTTGACATCCAGTGTTTCTGATAAAGATCTCATTTTAAAACTATATACAGAATTGACTCAAATTTAAAAGAATACAAGCCATTTCCAATTGATAAGTGGTCAAAGGATTTGAACAGACAATTTTTTAGATAATGAAATTAAAGTCATTTCTAGTAATTTGAAAAGAATGCTTTAAATCCCTATTGATTAGAGAAATGCAAATTAAAACAACTTTGAAGCACCATTTCATGCCTCTTAGATTGGCTAATTTAACAGGAAAAAATAATGATAAATGTTAGAGAGGATGTGGGAAAACTGGGACACTAATGCATTGTTGGTGGAGTTGTGGAGTGATCCAACTAGATTCAACTAATTTGGAACTACAACCAAAGGCCTGCAAAACTGTTCTTACCCTTTGATCTAACAGTGTCTCTATTGGTTTTGTATCCCAAAGAGATCATAAAAAAGGAAAAGGGACCTACATGTGCAAAAATGTTTGCAGCAGCAATTTTTTTAGTAGCAAAGAAGTTGAAATTGATTGGATTCTCCTTAGTTGAAGAATGACTGAATAAGTTATGGTATATGCATGTAATATACATGGGTGTTATTGTTCCCCCCCCTCCCCATATTGTCTACAAGAAATGACAAGGAGGTTGATTTAAGAAAAGCCTGGAAAAATGTGCACAAACTAATAGTCAGTGAAGTGAGTCAAGGCTCACAAGAGCCAAAAAGAACCAAGAGAACATTGTGCACAGTAACGACCAGATTATGTTATGATCAATTGTGATGGACTTGGCCTTTTTCAGCAATGAGGTGATTCAATTCAATTCCAATAGACTTATGATGCTAAGAGCCTTCTCCATCCAGATAGAGAACTATGAAGACTTAATTTGGATCAAAGCATAATTTTTTGCTTTGTAATTGTTTGTTTTTTTTTTCTTTCATTTTTTGATCTGATTTTTCCTGTGCAGCATGACAAGTATGGAAATATATTTAGAAGAATTGCACATTTAACTTATTTTGGAATTGCTTACTGTCTATGAGAGGGGTTGTGTTGCCAAGGAGGGTTGAAAAATTTGGAATTCAAGATTTTTGCATAGGTGAATGTTGAAAACTATATTTGTATATATTTGGGAAAATAATAGCTATTAAAATAAGTCAAATAAGTGAGGGTTTAGAAAATCTAGTCTACTTCCCTCCTCCTCTTTTCTCTCTCTCCCTTCCCCTTCCCCCCCCCCCACAGTTGACCAGATTCTAAAAGATAACAGATATGATTATAGAGTAGGGAAAGGAAAGGGCATAAGATTTTTTTTAAATGCTTACATTGTTTTAGGCATAGTGCTAAGCACTTTTGAGAAATATTGTCTCTTCTGATGTTCATAACAACTCTGTGAAATAGGTAGTATTGCTGTCCCCATTACATAGTTTGAGGTAAACAGATTTTAATGACTTGTCCAGGGTCACAGAGTTAGTAAATGTGTGCAGCTAAATTTGAAGTTAAGTATTAAGTACCATAAGTAGCAAGAGCAGAAGCAGTAGTAGTAGTTGTAGTCGTAGTCGTAGTCGTAGTCGTAGTCGTCGTCGTCGTCGTAGTAGTAGTAGTAGTAGTAGTAGTGTAGTAGTGGTGGTGGTAGTAGCAGTGCTATGGCTGTCCTTATCTTTGTCAGTGGCATTTAAATTAATTTAGCTACTCTTTTTATCAGTGAAATATTTGCCCATAAAATTACATAAATGAGCCAAAATGAGGGAGCAAGTTCAAGTTTAAATATCCAGCTGGGACCCTGAACTCGAAGTGACTGTATGAACATATATCAGAGTCCACTTTGTTAGCCTTTCACAAATCTTTAACCCATTTATATAATTCCTACAGAGCTTTTATCTTTTAACCACAGAGAATAAGCCCAGAGAGCTTTGTAGAACATTATCTCAGTGTTTCTTTGCTCTTTGTTCAGTACCTCAATTTTTTTCCCCATATTTTAAAGTTGGCTGAAAGGGAATGGGGAAAACCCTTGATGGATAGTGACTCTTCAATAACAAATGTTAAAAAAAATTTCAATAGTTAATATAGTAGATTTTCTCTTTAAATAGGCATGTATTACAAATTGAAAAGTGTGGCCTTGCACCTTTGTTCTTTACTTTCTCCCCACTTCTGTGTACTGTGTACCCATATAGTTGTTGCCAGAATCTGTAGATAAGCGAGCTAAGTGAAAACTTTAAGTATCTTGCTTCTGTATTCTTTGGGAATATAAGTCTAAGAAATCAAGAGAATACAATTTATGGATGAAAAAGGAATTAGTTAATTTTGAATCAAACATATAGACAAAGAGATAATGAACTATTTGAAGCAATTGACCATAATTTCATTTAAATAGAATGAGGAGGGCACTGACTATTCTATGTCTTAAAATCTGTAGCAGTTTTTTTTTTTTTCCTCAGACCTATATGTATTTGGTAGAATAGGTTCTTGGAAGAAATAATTGTGAATTTACTTGGGGAAGAGTTGTAATTTAATGGACGATTTCACTGACAAAGAATATCTTTCTAGTGGAAAAATTTTAGAAAATCGATCACCTCTTAACATGGAAATTCTATTCCCTCCCAAGTAATTCCTTAAAAATCATTTGAAGAATAGATGAAACTTAGTGGATTTTGATGTCTCCAATGTGGTTAAAGACATTTATTAATATCATATGATTTCAATATTACAAGTCCAAAGAGAACTTTTAATTACTTATACCCTCAGAGATGGAACTTTTTATTTCTTTATTTCTTTTCACTTTCTTTCTTTCTTTCTTCTTTCTTTTCTTTTCTTTCTTTCTTTCTTTCTTTCTTTCTTTCTTTCTTTCTTTCTTTCTTTCTTTCTTTCTTTCTTCTTCCTTCCTTCCTTCCTTCTTTTCTTTTCTTTCTTTCTTTCTTTCTTTCTTTCTTTCTTTCTTTCTTTCTTTCTTTCTTTCTTTCTTTCTTTCTTTCTTTCTTTCTTTCTTTCTTTCTTTCTTTCTTTCTTTCTTTCTTTCTTTCTTTCTTTCTTTCTTTCTTTCTTCTTTCTTTCTTTCTTTCCTTTCCTCCTTTCTTTTCTTTTCTTTCTTTCCTTCCTTCCTTCTTCCTTCCTTCCTTCTTTTCTTTTCTTTCTTTCCTCCTTTCTTTCTTTCATCTTTCTTTCCAGAAGAGCCTTGTAAAGATTGCTCTAATTAAGATGCATGGTTGTGAGGAATTTGATGGGAACAAAATGTGTTGTGAAGTGACCAGGTCTCCATATTCTAATTGTATTTACCTAAGAAACCTCTGTGCTATTCGTCAGTGGGTGAAAGCACAGTCCAATGTAAATACTAACTTTCATAATAGAGAATGGACTCGGAAATTTACTCGACCCATCTCTGAGTATTCAAACAATTCTAGGTTTGGAGGTAATCAAAGTCTACCAAAACTAATTTGGTTTCTCTCTCTCGGGTGCATATTGAGCATTCTGCTTCCTATTATAGCTCAGCACATCTATCTTGCAGCACATTATTTGGTTGATAACATTATAATAAAATACTTATTTCAGAATTACATTGCTATTCAGACTGGCCTACCTCCTGGAAACCTGAAATGGAGAGGGAAAATGAAACTGGTTTAAATTCCCATTCATTTTCACAGTACCATAGCCCATTTCTTTTTACAAACCTGCTGCCTGCATTGAGAGGATACAAGGACACATTGGGGGAATGTCAATCGTTTTGCCATTTCTCATATAACAATACTGTTTAATATAGGTAACTAATGGCATTTAACGGGTTCTGGTGATGGGCTGAATTGCACCCTGGGTGTCACAATTCTTGATCTCTGTAATGTGTTTTGTACTTCGGATCATTTAATTTTGTTAGGCAAACGTGCTTTAGTTCTTAATGACAAAATGGGAGCCTACTCTAACAACTGTGGTTTTTCTTCCCCCTCTTTGTACCAATTGATGCATAAAGTCTAATCTATGATAGTCAAAGGAAGATGTTACTTATTTTGATTTATGGTCCGCTTCTGTCTTACTAATTTTTAATTGCACATAGTCAGACCTGATTAATCTGAATTAGTATGCAAAATCCATTTTTCAAGTTCAATACAAATTTGTTTACCAAGTCCAGGTAAGAGCCACAAGAAAAGGCTCGAAAATTGAATCCCTTTACATTTACATTTAGGGAAATATTTCCTGTTGTAATAGTATATCTATTGCATACTCCTTCCCATTTGTACATACCACTGAAATATTAAATTAGGTATGTGTAGTTAGATATACAAAATACTGATTTTTGTGCTCTGTATCTAAAAAGGAAAAATAAAGGTTGTAGCAAGATGGTGAATATGCTACTACATCTTACCAGAATTCACCTTTTTACCTCCAAAGTGAATTTGGCAGATAGAACTTTCAAATCATATTAAAAGTTATAGAAAGATATGAAGGTGGCTAAAGGAGGACAGGACAATATTAAATAATCTGTTGATAAATATCATAAATGAATGCCCATTTGATAAGCCTACATGAAATTATTTTATGTTGTTTTTTATGAAGTTTTATGAAGTTATATTAATGAAACTTATTTTCAAATAAAGCCAAGTAGAATTAGAAATTAAGGATCTTTTCTTACAAATTAGAATTTTAAGATGACTCAAATTCCAGTGTATTTTTAGCATAGGATTGGGGAGAATAAAATGACAGAAGGGGGAGAGGAACATTCAGAACAGATGGGGACATTGAAATTGTGTTTCTTCAATATATGGATATGCATGATTGCATACCTGGCCTAGGTTGTCAGGGTACAAGCCATGTCCAGAATAGGAGGAATTTGAAGGACTTTATGAGAGAATGTCTAGAAGCTTCCAGTTAAAATAACACTTAGTGGTGGACAATAATCATTAGGAAATATGGATTGGAAACTAAAGAGACAAGGTAGTTATACATTTACTTTCTTCTCTGTCAGCCAAGTTGGAGAGGAATGAAGACTTCTACTTTTTTTTTTCTAAGTGGTATCATATTCTTTTGTTGTTGTGATTAAAGAAGAAGGCAGTCATTCCTGTAGGTCTCATACCATTTGAAGCTATGAATGATTCTTAAATATAATCCTAGGCAACTGAAAGTAATAATGCAGGTGTCAGTATCTCAGAAAAAATGAGTCAGTGAAAGTAAAAGTAATCCAAAAAAGGCTGTCCAGAAAAGGCTTATTAGATGATATTTACCCAGTGGAAAATTAATTTTCTCTTTAATAGCAATCTATAATGTATACCTTAAATGTCATACCCCATAGATATAAAGTTAAAGAAAGGGGTGATTGTCATTTATCCAAATATTTTTACTGATATCTTTTATATGCATAGAACATTCATTAGATCTTGAAAAGTTATAAAAAAGATAGCTAACACATTCTCCTGTTCTCTAGAAGTTTACAACTTATTTTAAGGTATAAGATATTAAAGCTTACTCTGATATTTCACTGTAGTAGGAGAATACCATTGCATTCTCAAAGATTATTCTATTGAGCGTAAGATTTGGCAGGTCATACAGCACTGGAAAAAGTTTAAGTGTGGCTAATAGTTGTGCACGCTTTCTTTTTTGAAGAAGACCAGTGACGTCATGGGTAATATCTTGACTTGCATGAGAATTGGATTTAAGTGAGGCAGAATTGCACAAAGTCGACAACATAGCTCTCTTCTAGAGGGATCAAAAGCAAAAGGCAAGACAAAAGTGTAAGGAAACAGGCTGTATCTTTGCTTTCCAAGGACCAGGCTACCTAAGTACAGATAATTTTATTACTGTAAGGTTTTCCATTAAGTAATGGTTTTTATTTTGAAAAATATTATTAATTCTTATATCTTTTTTTTTTCTTGCTGTGATAATTCTTTAACAAGGCAGGTGTCTTGTTTTTGTATTTATTTCCCCAACAGAGTATAGTACATCACACAGAGCAGGTAATTAATAAATGCCTTACGCATTCATTCATTCATTTGGGCAGGTTGAATTCTGCATGAAATAAATATCCCACACCAATGTAATCACATATTGTTAAAGTATTAAAGTGAATGAATGAGTGTCAAAAGGAATTATTCTATTTGAAAATGTGGTAGGAGTTCAGACAAGGCTGAATTCAATCTGGATTGGAATAGTTTCAGAGGGTCTCATGAAAGAGAAAAGATTTGGCCTGTATTTTGATGGGTAAATAGGATTTGGATTGGCAGAAAAGCAAACAAAGTCCATTTCAGAGGAGAAAAGCAACATGCAGAAAGCCTTGGCATTTGAATGATCATGTGTGTCCAGTGGACAGTGAAAAGACCTAGAAGGATTTGTATAAGGGAAATAAAGTTGGCTAGGCAGAGTAGGATCCTGAATGCCAGTCTGAGGAGTTTTAAAGTGTCATTGGTGGTTTTGAACCAGGGAAATGACTTAAAAGTGGCAGGATGTTTTATATGGAGAAAATTCATGAAGTAAGAGCACACAATTGTTTAAGTAACTGATTAGGAATATTGCAGAAGTCTAATATTTCGTTGGGTTTGTAAGAAGCATAGGTAAAAGAGTTGCAAGATATTTTAGTAGTTCTTAGAATTTCTGTATTGAAGGGGATTTAAGCAGCCATCAAGTTGAACTCAAACCTAAAAAGGAAACCCCATCCTAATCTACATAAAAAGTAATTATCCAGATATTGCTTGAGGAATTCACTGATGGGGAGCCTACTACTTCCCACAATGGTTAATTGAACTTATCAATATCTTTAAATTCTGGAAGTTTCCCCTCTGATATCAAACTTTCATTAATTAGTTTATAACTTCCAGTCATTTTCCAGGTTTTGCAATGTCATGCTAAATTGATATCTAAGAATAATAAATAAAAGTCAATATGACTGATGATGTCAATCAACCAATAAATATTTATTAAACTCCTAATATACACCAGACTATGCTAAGCATTTATATTTAGAATAAATGCTGTAGGTCAGAGAACTAGGTGAATGGATTTCTGATTTCATTGATATATACAATTCTTCTGAGTTTGAATCTTGCCTCAGATATTTGCCAGTTATTTGATCGTGCACAAATTTCTTATGCTTTCTTAGTCTCTGAATGTTACCTCATCTGTAAAAATAAGGGTTTTGGAATCAATAATCCTCTGTTTGAAAATTCAGATTTTCTATCATTACCATATCACCTAAAATAAATCAGTGGCATGACAGGCATGTTGGAACTTATGAAAATAAAATACACCTTTCGGTTTTTCAAGACTATTTTGGGGTACGTAGATACCAGAAAAAATCATGTTTTTGTTTTTCTTGAGGATACAATACCATAAGAGGTATATTTCAATTTGTGATATGTGATTGTATTATACAAAGATGCCAAACCTATGTATATGGGTAGAAATATATCCAATACAAACCCACCTAAACACAATCTTTCAAATCATTTTAGCAAGGTTCCTTGAAACCTACTATCCCTGTTGATGTGAAGTAGAGAAAAAAATAAGATATTATTTATCCATCTTGGTCCTTGAAAACTACTTTTCTCTGAGCACCTCAGTCCTTAAACATCACAGGAACCCTCAGGACAATAATGGATAAATTTCAATTTATCTACTTTTGAATGAAATCTGGAACTCACTGCAGGAGAGACCATAGCAAGAATGATTTCTCAAATGTATCCAAGAACATAACCAGAGAATTTTTTATTTGGGAATATATATGTTACTATCTCCTCTGATCATTTTTCCAATTTCATGTCATTTTTTTTTTGAAAGTGATAAAACACAGGGGAAAATGGCCCTTCTTGTGATACTGTAATAGTTTGTTTAACAAAAAGCCAGTTTAATCATATTCCAATCAAAATGAAGAAATACAACAGTATAATTCTTTTAAAAAAGACTTCAAAGGACACTCCATACTTTCTTGTTTCTATATCAATATTCTCTTCCTTCTCTATGCAGAGAATATTCTCAACTATGTGTATAGAGATCCTTTCTTTCCTTCAGGACACAGGTAATGTGCCACCAACTCTCAAAAGCCTTTCCTGCTTTTCTCACTGGTAAGTGACTTGATTATTCTCAAATTGCCTTGTTTGCATCTCACCTTTGCATTTGCCATTATTTAAATTTATTGTCATTTCTGCACTAATGTCCTTTCTCCCAAAATTCCTTGTAAACACCTTTAAGGTAGAGATTATGTCTTATTTCTCTTCCATATTCCTAGAAGATAGTGCAATGTAAACATTTAATAAATTTTTGCTGAATTAAAATGCTTTTGAATCAAATATTGCTTGAATCCAGAGGCCCATTGGTTTAGAAATACTTTTGAGATGCATATGCAGAGGTATTTTTTATTCTAGTAGTTGCTGTAATATTAACACTTTAGAACTGCACAATTCCGTTTAGAATCAGAGTAGTGGTATTTTTACTGGCGGCAGTGGACTCACTGACCCCAGGGTAAGGGTGGGAGGCTCACTGACCCAGGGAATTCCTCATGGGTAACCTGGGGATGGGCCTCAGAAGGCACCAGAAGCCTCCCACTTAATCTACACCTCTCATGTTTCTTCACCGTGCCAGACTAGAATTTCCATTTCTTGCCAATGTAACTACATTATATCTGAAACTTTGGAACTATTCCTGATCCTAAACTGGGAAAATAGAAGTAGTTGTAAGCTTGGTGTTCATCAGGATTGATCACTTATTTGTATTATTCTCATCTTGGATTACCAATTTTTTCAGTATCTGGACTTTCAGCATGTTCCCTTATAAGTAAATTCTGGTTTAGTAGCTCAGGTCCCACAATGACTGGATTTTCTGCCTATGAATCCTAGTTTCTTATGCTCAGCTCCCCAATTTCTGCAGCTGTATCTCTCCAGACCCTCCCTAACACACAGGTAATATGCTTACCCAGATGTTTGCTACTTACCAGTTGGTAGAACCTTATCTTATCTCCTGAACTAGCTGGATGGAGAATCTAGATTTTAGATGTTACTTGAACTATTAGCTAACAGTACTTTCACTGAATCAGAGTTGGAATCTCAGAGTTGGAAGGGATCTTAGAGGTTAAAAAATTCATCCTATCTGTGAAACAAAACAAAACAAAACAAAACTCTTTTATGTCATCTAGCCTGTATTTGAATATTTCTGCTGAAGAGCAGTTCACTACCTATAAAAGCAATTCACACACCTGGAATAAGTTCTGTTGGAATATAAGAATATATTGAGCCTATTTCTACCTTTTGCACCTTCATCCCTTACTTCTATTCACTCCCTGTCCCCTCAACTTGGACCGAGGAAAACAATTCTAATCTTTATTCATTATGATAACCATAACATTTTTGAAGATAGCTACCATATCACCCCTCTTATTCAAGGCTGAACACCAAAGTTTTTTCAACTGTATCATGTAACATGCTCCCAAGGCCCTCACCATTCTTCTTGATTTCCTATGGAAACTCTCCAAGTTGTGAGAATCAGGTAGGTTAAGTAAATTGCTCAGGGTAGTGTATCTAGTAAACAGATGAAGTAGGTTTAGAATTCAGTTCTTTTTGATTTTGTCTCTATTGTCATACCAGGTTGACCAACAAATTATTCCTCTTTTACAGATGAAAAAAATAGAGCTCAGATATGTTACGTGAGTTACAGACTAATAATTGGTTTGTTCATTACCCTTTCTATTCTACAATATTTCTACAATTTAGAAATGAACTAACTTTTATTTAAATTATGGAAATGTAAAATGGCTTCATTCAGAAAGCATTTTAAAGCAATATCTGTATGCATTGCATTCTGTAAGACATATACCTTGATGCAAAACAGTTGAGTATGGATTAAATAAATGGGAAATGTTGTGGAATTTTCTTCTGGCAGTTTTCAGAATGGGACAAACAACCCTAGTTTTCCACTTAGATGCCAGTAAGAAATGTCCTCCAGAATTATATTTCTTATCATCTAAAATATATTTCTTGCTATTTTTAATGCTCCTAAAACACTAGGATTCTTTTTTTGGATTGTGTCAAGATCTTTCTGTGACATTAGGTTGCACACCCCAGATCCACAATGAGGTCACACAGTTAGACCTCATTACCAGTCCCTATCAGCTCTTAAACCTACCACTTTGATAGATCTTTCCTTTATTCTTCATTTCCATTTATGAATCTGTTTTCCCTATTTGTGGTATAAAACTAAAACTGTTTTATGCTTATTGGCAAGGTACAGATATGGCACATTTTATCAGTATTTTTCCAAAGACAACATATATGAGTAATTCATAAAAGGCTAAAATTGCATGAGACAGATTAATTTTTAAATGGCAAAAGTATTCCAAGGAAGATGACAAAGTCCTTATTCATGAGTGACCTGTGACCTAATTTTGTTCAATTTTTTAGCAATTTGTTTCTGTGCTATGTTCAATAACCCACAGATGACTCAGATTCATCAAAATGAGCTTAATTGGCATGTAATGGCTAGGACATTGTTGAAATGCCAAGATCAAGAACAAGTATAGCTTATGGAACTCCCCCTCCCTGTATGGGATCTGTTAGGAATACATAAATTCAGCTGTGAATGACAAATAGACACAATTAGGGAAAGATCTGCTTGCAAGACCAACAACTATTCCTGACTCAGAAATACAGGAGAACAAGAGAATATTGAGAATATCTTTATGACTAAAGCACAGAGTGCTCTCTCTAGAGATTAGACACATGACAATTTGTACATTAGAGCTGTAAATATCTCTGTCTAATACTTGTTATTCCTCAAATTTGGTATCCTCAAAAATATATTAGGATAGAATATTCAAGTATACTGACCAGAGCATCTGAAATTCTGGGTTAAATTTAATTTCCTTTTGAACTGAATTTTCACCAAGATGCTAACAATTTTTATAAATAAATTTTTATAAATAATTTTTTTATAAATGACTAGAATAGAATTTGAAGAGGTCTTAAAGAAATTAAAGTCCAGATATCTTATTTTACAAAGTAGGAAATTGAGGTCTTCAGAAATTAAACAAAAAGCTTAAAGTTGCACAATCAGTGCCAAAATGGGGATTTATATTGGTTCTCCTGATCCAAAAGCCAGTATTTTCTTGATATATTGAGCCTGTATTCCTTCTTTGAGCAATTATATGTTTTTAAATTATCATAATGTTGAAAAAAGAAAGTTTTCTTAAATAAAAAATATCATTGAGTTTCTGTATTCTCCCTATATAACTTCACAACTCCCTATATACACAACTTCACAAATGGAGAGTAAATAAATCATGATACCACAAAGTTAAAGTAAACCTCGAAGATTTTAGTCTATACATTAGAAAGAGAAACTAGAGAAATCTGTGATTATCAGGAGTTAGGTCAATTAAGCAACTGATCAACCACTGTTTTTAAGTGCCTACTGTGTTTTAGAATATAAAAACAAACAGACCAACCCCCCAAAGTCCCTATTTTCCAGAAATTTACTTTCTATCAAGAAAAAGTGCATATGTACATAATTAAGAGCATAAGTAAGTGATAGAATAAATGCAAAATATATATCAGATAGTTGGAGAGGGATGTTACCAACAGTTTAGGGCACCAGGCAAGATACCCTTTTGAAGTTTTTATTTAAGCCTAAAGACAATAGAGAGCTAAAGCAGTTTATTTAGCTGGGCTGTGAAATAGTCACATTTCTCCTTGCTGCAAATTACTTTCGTGATTTGAGTATACAGAAATGAAGAGAAATTTGAGGAGTGGAAATTATTGAGGAGGTCATCACAGAAATTCAGGACAGAGATAAAGGATAATCTAAATTATAAGTTGGCAGTTGTAGAATAGTAAAAATGGTGATAAAAGTGAAATTCATTTATCTCTCTGTTGGTAGTTTGAGGTAAGTTTTACTACCTTACCATGTTTATTTCTGAGATGGAAAGTAGAGGGATTCTAATATCTGCCTCTACCTAAGGAGGTAAAATAATTTAGAGTAGAGGTGAAATGCTCATACCCTATGACTCCTGACCATCCAGATTAAAATGAAATTGAGAAATGTTGAAACATTAAAAAGTGCAATGTAGTAGAGATGATGTTCATTTGTAGTTTTCTAAGTCAATATGTGACCAGAAGATAAGATGGATTCTCTTGATATAGAGAAAATGTAGAATTATTAGGTCATGATTTAGAAGTAGAAGAGGAGCCTCAGAGGCTAACTTGCTGAACCCTGTTAAGTCATAGAATTATAAGCTAATATTTCCATCTTGATACATTTTTGTTGCCCTTCTGTGGGGACATCAAGTCAGATAAAATGATAATGCTCAAAGAATTATTAAGTATTTGTTATTATAAAATTATTAATAATATTATTACATTTATTTCATCTGAACCTCACAGAAACCTGAGATCTCTCTCTCTTTCTCTCTTTCTCACTCTCTCTTTTTCTCTCTCTCATATCACTTAAGAAAACAATAACAGATATTTTAAGAAGAAACATTTCTAAGGATATGAACACATTTGCTTTACTTTGTTTATTTTGATCAAAATGAATTATTCATCAAGTGAGTAGTCTTCAAAGTAGGGTGTATATATTTCAGAGACTATTCAAGACAATTCATTTGGGTACAATTAATAAAGTTAGAACTTCTTTGTATATTTTGTTGTGCTATAATGAAACATGTATGTTCCCCCAAAGTACTGTGCTATGCACAATTGAACAATATAAATTAAAAGGGCTTATGGTACTAGGGACACAATGCTCAAAAACATCATTAGCAACACATTAAAAAAAAGGTAATAACCTAATAAAATGGTGGAAAAGTTTTATATATGTTAAAAGGTTAAGAAAGATATACATACTCAATTAATAGTGATAGTGTTCATATTGTCAGGCTGTTACTTGGCCTGTGCCCTGGTTCCCACAAAAGCAAGGTTGTCAAAGTCTTATGAAAATGAGCAAATATTAGAGACCCGAGGGCATGGGGTTGTTAGGAAACAGTGTCATCCACCTCTCCTCTGCATATTGCTCTAACTAAAGACATACAATAAATATGACATGTTTGATTATAGAATTGGTCTTTAGAAGCTCTGTAGCTTGTGAATTATTATGAAGCTGTGCATTTCTCTGCATTCTCACTGTTTTATGGGGGAAGAAAGACTACATAAAGAAAACTTGATATCAAGTTATTCTCTAATTGCTCCCTATTATATCAATTTCCTTGGGACAAATTCATGTTTTCAAAAAAGTGAGTATAAACAAACTGACTTTATCTAAAAATAAGAGAGAAATAAGCTTTGTTGATATTTGAAACTGGTACCCTGACGTGGTCCATATGTCAGATGTCATAATATATATGGTATTTGAGGGGTCATGAAGGAATAGTGATCATTCCATGATAGGGAAATATCAATATTCATTCAAATGAGAGTGCCATAGTCCATGTATTGATATGTATTTACTTTACATGTATTCAGGTAAGTATATTTATGAATAATGTGATTTAATTTTAACTAAACTAGTTAAGGACAGGTTGTTTAAGATTTCTGCAAAAGTAAATTTTAAAATAATACTAATAATACTATCAAAGAAGAAAATGGTAGAACTACATCATCAGGAAAAAGAAAATGATGTAATCAGATCTGACAAGAGATTGGCAAACTAAAAAAAAAAAACATTAGAATTATTTGAAATGTGGATTTATGTCTATTTGTTAGCAATGAACTTCACTCATTTAACGTCTTGAAATATTAGCTAATGATATTATGAAGTCTTCATGACTGGCAAGACATTTTAAAATTAAGCTTTTGTTGCTGAAAAAATATTTCAATATGTCACCCATAAGAATTCTCATATCTAAGCACTTAGAAATTTGAAAATGGAATTTTAAAATCTGTTCAATTTTTTTCCCAAGCTAAGAATTTCAATAGTTTTCAACCAGGAGTATGCTGGCAAATGTTTTACAATTATCTTTCTGGGAAAAATCAAATAAAACAATTAAAACTATGCATACAATACACTTTTAAGTCTCACCTGCATTAACATTTTCTCCATACTTTTCTAATGACTAGACAATCTACAAAATAGTAAGTTTAGTCCTGATTTGTCCATTTCTTGGGTGCAAATGCTTATACTGCAATTTAAAAATTGCATCTGGGGAACCAGCTTGAGTTGGCTCCAACATACTTCTATTTTGAATCCATTGCATTTATATTTTCAGAACCTTCCACAGTGCCTGACCCCATAGTAAGTTTTTGTCAATTGAGTTATTGAAAGTATAAAAATGCAACTTTAATTCTTTTTTAAAGAACAAATAATTGACATTGTAATAAAAAAAATTACTGGCTAATTTCAATGAAAGCCTTTGCATAAATGGAGAATGAAATTAAAAAATAAGTATCATAATTTTGTAAATATAGTCAACAATGCACTTCTTCTATTTGGATCCATATTTCTTTGTGAAGTTTCTTTTTCTACTTTGCTAACCATAAAAACCAAGTGTTAGAAGCTGAACTTTGTATCATTGTATCATAAAGGGCTAAACCAAAATTTTTAATAATTTTAAAGCATATTCTATTGCATTGCTCTAATGAACAATATTAATGGTAATTAATAATAATAATCTTCATGAAAATAAAATATTTTAATGTTTGAATAAATTTTAAAATATTTTAATCTCATCCTTTTAATTTTTATGCTTTTTATGTTCTATTATATAAAATATCCATTAATATGTTAGTAACATATTTATAAAAATAAAAATAAATTCATTTATTTGTATGCTCATTTGATTTAAAAATGTTTTTTATTGATATAGGTGCACAATCAAAAAGGAACATTGATCTTTGTTTTCTGCCTCTCTGCCCATTTATTTTCCTTTCCCATTTGTCCTTTTGGCTGTTTCACTTTTCACCAGTGGATATAATTTGTCATTTTACCCTGGGGATAAGCTCCATAAAGTGGTTTTTATGGGGATAAGTTTCCATAGCCATGGGAGGAGGCACAAATTGTCAGATATTTCAAATATTCGAAAGGTTTCATAGGAAAGAGTATTATGGCTTTTTCTATTGGACTCTGGAGGGTAGAACTAGGAAATATAGTTGAGACAAACAATGCTTAACTCTATACAAAGGGAATAAAACAATGCTAATTGTTTTTGCTATTTAATCATTTTCATTTTTATCCAACACTTTGTGACCCTTTTTGAAGTTTTCTTGGCAAAGACACAGGAGTGGTTTTGCCATTTCCTTTTCTAGCTCATTTATATATGAGCAAATGGAGGTAAACAGGATTAAGTGACTTGTCCAGGGTCACATAGCTAATAAGTGTCTGAAGCTGGATTTCAATTCATGTCTCCCTAATACCATTCCTGGCACTCTATCCACTGCACTAACTTAATGCCCCCAACCTGTTAATTAGAGATGCTCAAAAGTGGAATCAACTTCTTAATTGGCAATGAATTTTTCTTTTTTCAAAATATTCAAGTGGAAACTGAACGACCACTTTCTTGGACAGTTGTATAGGAGATTCTAATGCATGTTTGGTCTGTGCCACATGCCTTTTAGAGACCATTCCAACTCAAAAATCCTGCTTTAATAGCCTTTTCCTTCAGAGCCTAATGCAGAAAACAAGTGACAAAACTAAAGCTGACTTTATATGCTTTAATCTGTTAGAAACTCAGAATGTTGCTTTAGAGGAAATAAAAATCTGCCCATTTACATTTTATTTCTCTTACACTTAATTGTCTCCTTTCACTCTGGATAAATAGAAAGATTAATTCTTAGTCATTCCTAAAGCTCTTTTTGGCTCCAAATTAGATCAAGTGGGGAGTTTCCCTCATTAGACAACTTCTTCCCTGCTGGCAGAAAGTCTCTTATTTCTGTCACTGGTCTATGGGATGTGCTGCTTGTCCTCACAATTACATTGTAAATCCCTCATGATCTTTATTCCTCAAATTAACTGAAAATCTTGGTTTTAAGATTCTCATTTTTAATAAAAAAGTGTATAAATACTACTAAGTAAACACTGCCACACTTAAGTTTTTAGCCAACAACAGGAAAATTACCAACATATTATGAAGCATCATTTTAGAGACCTGACAATTTTCCTGTCAATTGGAACTAATTGAAACTAATGGGAGTTGTGCTTTACTAACTATACTTACCACAGCTTTGTTTGTTTCTCTTTTGGTCTAAACCTGTGATTTTATTGGATAGGGACTCCTGGTATAGAAACTTCCTCCATTGGTATAGAAACTCTCTCCACAGATACCAAACCAGCAAATTAAAGTTTTAGGGAATTGTCTGGGCAAGTCACATCACCTGCAAGCCTCAGTTTCCTCATGTTTAAAATGAAAAAAACTGGACTTAATAACCTCTATGTTTCCTTCTAGATTTCAAGCTAGAATCCTCTTTACTGAGAAGTCATGTAAAAGATTGTCAAGAGTGAGGGCATGAACTTACCAAATCTAAGGCTATTCTTTTACCCATTTATATACCATAATATTACTCATGGAGAATAAGCAAGGATTGGGATAACTTTTGCTTAATAAGTTTTTCTGGACCAGGAAGCAGTATGAATAATGGATAAAATAATTGACTTAGAGTTAGAAAGATGTGGGCTCAGATTCTACCAGAGACACTTACTAAATTCATGATACAACCTCTCTGAATCTCATTTTCCTCACCTGCAAAATGGGGATAATAATAACAATCCATAGGGTTGAATGAATAGTAATGCATACAAACCTCTCTGCAAACTTTAAAATGCTATGCAAATTTGACTTATTATTGTTATATAGGATTGTTTCCATCACTCCTATGAGCTGAGTAAAAATGAAACTTTCTAATACTCTATAGGCTAGGTTCCAAAAAAGATGGGATAATCATAGAAAAGTACATATTATCTTATTAGATGTGGATCAAATTGAAGTGGACTTTAAATATTATGTTTACACCAACATTTTTCAAAAATCAAACAGAAATTAGAAAAGATCCTATGCTACATTTTGTTTATCACAAAAAACAAAAACTAGAAGCTGGAGGATACAGAGGAATACTTAGATTTTAAGTACATTTGATCATTTAGAAACAGGATTCTTTTTGTACTTCTGAATAAAACCCAATTTTGAGAATGGGAAGGACAATTCAATAATACCAATTAAAACTCATTTTTTTTCTAAGCTCTGCTAATAAAAGGAAAAAAAATAAAGGATAAAAGATTAAAAAAAGAACTTGGCCAGGTCATGAAATTATGAAGATTTGGTACTGCTTCTGCATGTGTACTCTAATTACCTGAAAAAGAAATAATCTGGGGGCACAGGGTCAAGAGGAAGATTACAAGGTAACCCAGTTCCCATCTCTAATGCTTATTAACTTCAATCCTCCTAAGTCTTTTGGAAAAAAATAATTTTAAAAGTTAATTTTTAAAAAGTATGTGTTATCTTGAGAAACCAATGTGAGGGTCATGGTATATTTCTAAGTTTTTACTAGTAAGAAATGTGTCCATTTAATATAAATGTATCTATTTAATATAGAATATTAAAAGGGTTGCAATTTAGTAGGTATAATAATAAAGATGATTTATTTTTGTATTGCCTCATGATTTACTAATTGATTTACTCAGAACAACTCAGTGAAATGAGGAAGACACGTGCTATTATATCCGTTTTATGATTGAGAAAACAGACTTGGCAGTTAAATAACTTGACAAGGCTCATAAAAATAGGAAGAATTCGAGGTGGGTCTTTGCGTCAAGCTCCTTATACCCAAGGGACTTGTGTTTTTGCCTTCCTATCCCCAGTAAGGTACATTTTTGTATATATAGAGTGCTTAATAAAGATTTGTTGAATCAAATGATTCCAAAGTCAAGGCTTTGTCCTCTATGACACAATTGTTCATGTAGGATCACAGGATGACCAGCTGAAAAGGACTTTAGAAGTCATCTAATCCAACCTCCTTATTTTCAAGATAAGGAAAGTGAAACTCATACAGAAAAAAGAATCTTAGAATTGGAAAGCAACTCTAGCTTCTCAGGCTAATGCATAGCTGCACAAAATCCCTCTGTATGACATCTTTGTTTTCACTCTGAAACCTCTGTTGAGAGGTCATACACTGCTTCTCAAGGCAGCTCACTGTGCTTTTGGACAACTCTTGTTAGGAATGTTTTCATTTACACAATATCTTCCTCCATGTATATTTTACTGATTTGGCTTAGTTCTGCCCCCTATGGGCACATAGAACAAGTCTGATCTCCCTTTCTCAGGATATTTTTAAAAATAATTGGTGCTGGCTAACTTGTGCCTCCTAACTTTCCATACCAAATCCCTCCAAATACAGGCTAATAGATCCAGTATCAGAAGGGAATTGAGAGGATATAATCAACATATAATATTGTATATAACACAAATAATATAGAAATGTATTATATGTAATATATATAAAATATATGCACAATTATGTATACAATATAATATATATATAATACACACCCAATATGTATGTATTGTATAATATATGCAGAGTATAATGTTATACAATAACGTATACCATAATTAAATATATAAAATAATATAATAAAATGAAATTTGACTATATTACATTATTGTAGATAGAATAACAATAATGTAATAAAGTCAAATTTCATTTTATTGAGGTAGAAATTGTGGCTCAGAAAGAATAAATTACTTGACCAAAAAGACATGGCTTCAACATATCAGTACACAATATAGTCTTAAGTATCTTCATCACTTCAGTCACCTTTATCTTGTCAACATTTTTGATGATAAGTGATGACCAGAATTGGGCACAATGCTTTAGATGGAGTATGACCACATGGGAATATAATGAGACTCCTACTTCCCTTGCTTTGGATACCATGTCTTTATCAAAAGAGGTCAAGTCCATGTTAGCCTTCTAAATTTAATGTATTATTGTTGACTCATGTTGGACTTACATTCTATCATCCAAAATTTTTGCCATGAACTTTTTTACAACTCTGAAAAGGGACCATTCATTTTCTGTTTGAAGACTGACTCTAGTGATGATAGTGATAATACATTCACTACTACGTTCATTTTTTAAGACAGCTCTAATTGTTAATTTTTCTTTAGGTTGAACTTAAATGTGCTTCTTTGTAATTTTGTCTGATTAATCATCATCTTGGATCTCCTTTATATGACAACTTTTAAAATATTTAAGACAATTATTGTATCCTCTTTTCTTTCAGACTAAATATCTCCAAAACTTTCAACTCTATTTCATATTTCATGATTTCCAGTCCCCTCATCATCATCTATTTAATTTTTAGGCAGCTCTAATTGTTAATTTTTCTTTAGGTGGAATTCAAATCTGCTTCTTTGTAATTTTATCTATTAATCATCCTCATGGATCTCTTCTATATGAGAACTTTTAAAATATTTAAGACAGTTATTGGGTCCTCTTTTCTTCCAGGTTATATATATATATATCCAAAACCTTCAATTGCATTTCATATTTCATGATTTCCAGTCTCAAAATTGCCATAGTCATCTTCTTTTAGGTAAACTCTAGATTGTCAATGTCCTTTTGAAAGGCCACCATATTTCTAATGTGACCTAATATGATTAAGGAACAGAAGTACTATTACCTCCCTCACTTTGGAAGTTAAATACTAACAAAAGGTTGTGGATTTCCTCAGTACACATATTTTTGCAACACTTGTTTTGCTGAAAGGTAGGGAAACTGTATCTAGTACAGCACTCTGCTTTATCTATGCTGTAGCTCTATTAAAAACAAACAAGTTAAAAAAAAAACTGAAGGAAATAAGGCTCTCCTAGCATGACTTATTCTTGAGGAAGCTGTATATTGCTACTTTAATTTCCAAAGTCCCCAAACAATTTGTTTAATAGCACGATCTAGAATTTTATAAGGAAGAAAAATTAAACTTCTCTTTTTTATAATTTTCAGATTCTTTTCTTAATACATTTTGAAAATCGGATCTTGCTTGTTTTCTATATCATTTCTATTACTCATGTTTTTTTCAGTGATCTTGGACAGGAATGAAGAAATCAAAACTTGAAATGTTCTGTAATATGCCTTATTTGAGTTTATTGGCTCCAATGTCTTGAAGGTAACTAGATCTAATCATGACTTTCTCACTTTTTTGGAGTGTGTATGTTACATCCTTCTTTAACATTTTTTGATCCAAGTGTTTGAGTCTGTTATTTTTCTCCTTGGAAAAGAAATAGGAGAAAAAATTAAGAGGGTCCATCTTTTTCCTTTTGATTATTAACATCATACCAAATAGAAGACATTCTTGTGATGGCTCTTTACCTAAGAAGTCATTTGTAATATCTTTTGACTCCATTACCAGGGAACTTTCTGGGATTTTTTAGATTCAAATGAATAATTGAATTAATCCTATATAAATCAAATCCCCTGACTGCCTATAAAGTGAATCAGTGTCATTTTTGGAGGTATTAGGAGGGCGAAAAATTGTGAGAATGGGGAGAAAAGGAACAAGGAACAGGGAAAAATGGGTCATGTTTTTGTTGTTGTGCAGTCTTGTCCCACTCTATATTAACTGATTTGGGATTTTCTTGACAGACCTTTTGGAGTGGTTTGCCATTTCAATTCCCAGTCCATTTTACAGATGAGAAAATTGAGGCAAAGAAGTTAAGTATAACTTGCCCAGGGTCACATAGCTAGTAAATGTCTGAGTGAAATACTTAGTTTTCCATCAAGAAGAAAAATATTTTGGAGAGAAAAATACTAAAGAAATAGCTTGGTAAGTATTAGCTGGGAAGAATATAAAGATAAGGGGGAAGCTAATGTTCAAGAAAAATATAAAGACCACCTCTCAGATTGGCTAAGATGACAGGAAAAGATAATGATGAATTTTGGAAGGGAAAACTGGGGATACTAATACATTATTGGTGGAATTGTGAACTGATTCAACTATTCTGGAGAGCTATTTGGAACTATGTTCAAAGGGCATACTTTGAACTGCATACCCTTTGATGCAGCAGTGGATTTTTATTCTACTGGGTTTGTGTTCCAAAGAGATCTTAAAGGAGGAAAAGAAACCCATATGTGCAAAAATGTTTGTGGCAGCCCTTTTTGTAGCAGCAAGAAACTGGAAACTGAAAAGATGCCCATCAGTTGGAGAATGGCTGGTAAGTTATGGTATATGAATGTTGTGGAATATTACTGTTCTACAAAAAACAATCAACAGAATGATTTCAGAGAAGCCTGAAGAGACTTACATGAACTGATGCTAAGTGAAGTGAATAGAAATAGGAGATCATTGTACATGGTAACAGCAAGATTATAAGATGATAAATTATGATGGACGTGGCTCTTTTCAACAAAGAGATGATTCAGGACAGTTCCAATGGTCTTGTTATCAAAAGAGTCATCTGAACCCAGAGAGAGGACTTTGGGAACTGAGTGTGCATAACAACATAGTATTTTCACAATTTTTGCTGTTATTTTCATTCATTTTGTTTTCTTTCTCTTTTTTTTCTTTTTTGAGCTGATTTTTCTTGGACAGAATTATAATTGTGGAAATATGTATAAAGGGATTTCAAATGTTTAACATATATTGGATTACTTGTCTAGGAGATAAGGTTGGGGGAAGGGAGGAAAATTTGGTGAATATTGAAAAGTATCCATGTATATGTTTTGAAAATAAAAAAAAATCATTTAATAAAAAAAGAAAAAAATATTCTAGTGAGAAAGGTGATATATCCACAGGAAGAAGAAGGAATGATATAATAGTTTCTATATGTAGAAAATCTGCAGTAAAAGACCTTTTCTGAGAAAGAATTTATTCTTCTGCATAGCATCAGAATTCCAGAAAGGAGATGTAAGATTTCACAAGGATATTTAATAATCACCCAGAATATTAGGTAAGATAAAGAACCCAAGAGAAGATAACTTGGCTTTAAAAATGTAGAGTGATCATGGTAAGCACAGAGTTAGAGCCAAGACAAATAAGTAGAGAAAGAGACTTCTATGACAAAACTTTTATAGTGCTTGTTTCCTTCATGACTTGATATGTTTAATAACAAGACAGAGAAGAAGAAAAAAAATAACTTAAAATTTAAAGGATAATAACATAAATGCTGCACTGAAGGGGATTTTACCACCAGGAGGAACACAGAAAAGAATAAAGATACAAATAATGACATATCATCTGAATAAAACAAAATAGACTTAGAATAAAAAAGAAAAGAAAATAATAATGAGGAAAACAAAAAAAGATAATATTCTAGATAAGAATTAGCAAAATAAAATTGCTTAAAATAAGAGATCTGATAAAAAAAAAACCCAAAGAAGCATCCACTTAGCTGGATGGAAGAAAAGAATTTTATTTAAAAATAAAGAGAAATTAGCATTTTAATAAATTAAAAAAAACTCTTGGAATAAGTCATGAAAAGCAGGGGAGGAGAAGCATGAAAGTATGACAAAATTTAAAGAGAATAAAAATTAACATGAAAGAAAGAAATTAGAAAAAGATAGACTTAAGTTGAAACATTAAATATCATTAGGAAAAAAAAGAGATTATTGGACAAGAAAGCAAAACCTAACAATTATGTTGTATATAAGGTACACATCTAAAAAATAAAGTAATAAAGAAAAAATGAAAAGCTTGGAGAAAAATTAATTAGGTATATCTAAAAAATGAGGTATTTTAATCAGATAAAGAAAAACATGCACAATTCAAGAAGTAAACAGAAAAATTATGTTTAAAGGAACTATTGTCAATGAAAGAATTTAAAAACTAAAACTATCATCTAAGTGGGATAACACCTAAATTAATAAATGAAAAGTTAAATAAATTTCAAAAAGATATATAGTAAGGTAATAATTTTAGGAGACTTTACAGCAATAAAAAAAAAATCGAACACCTACTATTTTGAAGGAACAGACCTAAGTTCTGGGGATATAAATAAGAAAAAAAAAAGATAGTATGTTTGTTCAAGGAGCTTACATTCTAGTGGGGAAATATAATGCACAAAAGGCAGCTGTAAAGATCTGGAGAGACAGGGTCAGTAGAACACAGTTTCTTAAAGTTTTTTCATTTGTCATCTCTTTTTGCCCAAGAAATTTTTACATGACCCAAGTATATAGGTATACAAATCAAACATTTGCTAATAATAAATCAAAATTTTACAATCTCCCCATTTAGTTACCCCATATGGACTTGTGACTCATGGTTTAAGAAGCTTTGCACTAGAGGATACCTTGCTTGTAAAATACTGGTGGAGTTGAAATCAAGCAGAATAGATGGATGGGGAAAGGAAAGTTAGTTGTAAAGTTCTGAGCCCTTTCATAAAGATGACTTTGGGAAGAGTTTATTGCTTTGCCCTCTAGCCCTGTGATCAGACAGGAAAAACAGCTGAGGCTTCTGAGAATAAATTGATTATCAAAGCTGAATTATATTTCCATGAGGATGAGATTTTAGGTGATGAATTTATCCTGGGGGAGACATGATAGTCTTTTTTTTTTTTTTTTTTTTTTTTTTTTTTTTTTTTTGGTAGCGCAGTCTTTTTTTGTAAAGAACTGGACAAATCTTATAGAAACATAATCACATACACACAGAGAAAAATAAACAAACAGTGTCATTTAGAATTGAAAAAGTTATATGTTTTCTGCATGGACATATTGATGAATATCCATGTTTTCTGACATTATGGCTCTTTTACAAAAAAATCAGTCATGTGCTAAATATAGACAATCATAAATATAAGGAATAAAACCTAGAAATACTAAACGTGCCTTTAAAGGTCACAGTGCAATACAGTAGTAATTAATATTTGAAACACAAGCAAAAATGTAGACCTAAATGGAGACTTAATTATGATATCTTGAATAATGATAGAGAAAAAGAATCAGTCAAAGATGCATTTAATAAGCATATGAAAGAGAAATGATAACAATGAGAAAACATACCAAAATTTATAAGATACAGTTAAGGCAGTCCTTTCAAGAAATTTTATCTCTGAAAATACACATTAACAAAACAAGAAAAGAGAGGATTAAAAATGATTGTGTAATTAAAAACAAAAAATTAATCAAATATAACCAAAATAAACCTAAAAGAATAAATCTTGAGAATTAGAAGAGACATATATAAAACAGAAACAAAAAGACTATAGAATTGACAAAGCTAAAATCAGATTCTTTGAGATGATGGACAAGATGAGATAGTCGGATAATATGATAAAAAAGGAGGAAAATCAAATTCTTAAAATAAAAAAAATAATGAGCAAAGTGAAAGCACAACAGAGAACTAGTAAAAAATATAATATATTCTATTTTGAACATCTTGTGTATAAAATGTCATATGGGTCATCAAATTTAAATGTCTTAAAAACATTTTTGATGTGACCTTAGAAAGAGAGATTAGGACTAGACACATAAATTTTACAATCATTGTTTTTGCTGTTGTTCAATAGTTTCAGACTCTTTTGATTCTATTGGAATTTTCTTAGCAAAGATACTGGAGTGGTTTGCCATTTACTTCTCCAGCTTATTTCATAAATAAGGAAACTCAGGCAAAAATAGTTAAGTTATTTGCCTAGGATCACATAGCTAATATGTGTCTGAGGTCATATTTGGTTTTGGTCTTCCTGACTCCAAGCCCAGTACTTAATTCACTGTGCCACCTCTGAATGGGAGCTGGTGAGATGAATATAGGAACAGACCCTTGGGGGACATACATACTTAATGGGTGTTACATGGATGAAAATTCAACAATAGAGAATTATAAGGAGCAGTGACAGGTAGTAGGAGCACAAAGAGGGAGGGCTGTTATGCAAACTTAGAAAGGAAATAATATCCAAAGGAGATTATTAACATGGTTAAAGTTTACAGAAAGGTCAATTAGGATGAGGTTGGGTCAAACCATTAAACATAAAAATGACAAAATCTTAATATCATCAATAATTTTGGAAAAAGAAATTTCAGTAAACAATGAGATCAGAAGCCAGAATACAGATTATTTTGAAGTAAATGAGAAAAGAGGAAGTAGAGAAGTTATGCAGATGAATTTCCCCAAGAGTTTATATGAGAAAGAGGGGGGAAATATAAGACCACGGTTTGTAGAGATGATCAGATAAAGTGAGATGTATTTTTCATTGTTTATTTTTGGATAGGGGATATAAAAATGTGTTTTTAGGCACTAGGGAAGGAATTAGGGAAGGAAGGGAGAAAATTTTGGGACAAATTGAGGTTGGTAGGTTAAGCAACCTCATGGGGAAAACAGGAAGGATTGGAGCTGAGTACATGATGAGCAGTTTGTCTTGGCAGAGATGGGATGAAGGAGGAGACAGGAGAAGAAGATGCCAGAATGATGTGAGACGAGGAGAGAAGAGAAAGTTCTTGAAGAATAATCTCAAATTTTCTTAAGAAAAATATGAGGTAAGGTCCTGTGATGAAAGGATAGCATCAGAAAGTACAGTGGGAGGTTTGAAGAAGGATTCAAAAGTTTAAAATAGCTTCTGTAGTTAGCGTTATAGGAAAGTGATTAGAGACATATGGAAATTGTGTTTCTTCAGTGATGGTTCTATTGAGATTTTGAACAAAAATTTGTATTGGATGCAGTCAACAATTTTTTTTTTATTTTCTCTAGTTTTCAATTATCCCAAAATGGGGTTAACAAGGTGTATTGGGTGATAGATAGGACAAGGGGACAAAGGAATCAGCTATAGAGGATAATGAATGGATATGAGGATGTGACCAAACAATTTTCCAAATAATTCAAGATGATCTGACTCCAAGTTTAATGATTTTTCAGTTGTATCAATTAAGAGTACCTGACCTTGATTCTCCATTAGCTTTCTAGTTGCAGTCTGGCATCTCTTTTCACCGAAAATTGTGCTTTCCAGTGTCACCGACCCCAACAAACCTCAATGTCTTTTTTTTCTTTTCTTGCTTGCCGAGGAATTCTCTGAAGTGACTCTCACCAAGTTTCCCCACAACAGAAACCAAAGGTAAAAAAATCACTGGCAGAATAGAAAGACATATTGGCACACAAACATTTAAAAAGTGTGTAAAAAAAGACAAGCTTCAGGCAACTGAATATATTCTTTCTGTAATTGATGTGGCTTGTGATTTAAATTCCATCTAACACAGTGGCCCTTGAAAGCAGTAAAACCCATTCATTCACACCCTCCCTCAAATATGTGTTTCTGACCAGTTAATGGATATTATAATAACATTTGAATTCCAAAGTCCCCTGGTCCCAATGAACGTAGAAGCCATTTTGTAGAATGGCAGGTTTCTGTATGGCCCAAAGCAAACTCATCTAGTTTCGTATTCCATTTAACACTGACCATCATTTGCTGGACCTGCCAAAAACTGGTTGAAAATAGAATATTTTGTTATTCAATATATTTTCCAAATACTTGTTAACATTCATTATAAGAACAGGAGTCTACTTTTAAAGCACTACCCAGCTATTTCCACTTTACCTCCTTTCCTTGCATTTAGCAAATCAGAACAATTCCCCCTCATCTCTTCTTTATTATATAGTATGAAGTGACTCTAATGAGTATGCTCAGGAATCTGAAAAAGACACTCTGCATGGGTTCTCTTGCTTCCAACATTGTTTCTCTGAGTGTGACATAGTGGACACAAGCCCTGTATCCTGGAAATAGGAAGATCTGAGTTCAAATCTGTATTGAAACATTTACTATGTGATCCTGCAAGTCACTTAATCTTTGTTGGCTTCAATTTTCTCACTTCTCAGGGTTTCCATGAGGCTGAAACAATACTTGTAAAGTACTTTGCAAACCTTAAAGCATTATATGAATGCTATTATTTTCTAACAGTATTCTATGGACAAGCTTAATTAAATTTGAAGTGGTTAATCTCCACAGATTTGTTCTGTATGTCATAATTTTGTAGCTGACTTATGTGATTGCATGAACCAGTCAATCTTTTTGAGATTTACTTTGCTTATTGGTCAAACTAAAGTATTGGGCCAGATTTCTGAGATTCCTTTCAAATATAAATATATATGACCCCCCCTTAATTTTTCAGTCATTGAAATTCACATAGAGCATATACAAAGAAATAGGTAGCTATCTCTCTTTTTCTCTATAAAGGGAGTGCCACATGAATAGAATCAAGGAATGTTGGGATAGTGAAACTATATAATATCAAGTAACATCCAAATTCACATGGGGTAAGTAGAGGGTTTAGGACTTGAGCCATGGTCCTTTAATTTTAAAGTTTTTGCTCAATGTTACATCATGCTTCTCCAAATGACAAGATTTGAAGAGTTAGATAGGAGATCCAGAGATCCAGAATCAATCACTTGCTTCTCATTCAAGTAAGAGTTCCAGATAAGACTCATTCAGTTTGCCTTGTCTGCTCTGTACATTTTAGAAATGGAGAATATACTCTACTTCTCTTTCCACTTTCTGTGTAATTCCTGCTTTTCAAGGTTTAGAAATGCCTTTCCTTATTTTCCCAAGAATAAAGCATGGCAGTCTAGGCCATAGTTTTTCTTAGTATTTATTGGTGACTCTTTTTGGTCTATAGTTTCTTTATATATGTTTTGGTCTAATAGTTTCTTTCTGTGCAACTAATATGAAATATTTCCTGACTATGGGCTCAGTAGTTATTAATTATTGACAGTAATATCTTTGTAACATCCTCTGTTAACATATAATACCTCTGCAACTTGTACAAAGACATGTCAAACCTTTATAATATGTAAGAGATCATGAGACCATTGAGAAATGCCCATGTGGCGTGAGGCTGGTACAGCTCTTGGGGAATAAGGTTTGTGTCTTCTCAAAGTCAGGTTACTTGGTAATGTGACTCAAAGTGCTTGGTAAACTTCATTTAACTTGAAGGCAAATATTAGCAAAAATAGTACATAATCATCAAATACAGTAAAGGAAAGGTGAAAAGAATTCTTAAGAGAGAGTATAAGAGGGTGTGACTTAGTCTCTAACACAATGGTTTTGATTAATTCAAAGAGTTGTCCAGGCTCTAGCCATTCACCATTTTGATTGATTCAATTGAAAAAAAAAAAAAAAAAAAAAAAAAAAAAAAAGCTCTTACCTAATTAAGTTGATGGAGATAGAATGAGCCAGTTTTAATCATACCTTTCCATTTCAGAAGAGAGTATGAAAAAAATAGTCACTATCTTCCTATATTATTTTGAAGGGTATTCTAGTTGTAGATAATAAGCATATTTCATACAAGACTGCTTATCATTAATGATCATTTCTTTATATACAATGGGTATTCTTTTAACATAACACCGTTGAATGTCTAGTTGAGACAAATTCATTTCATACTCTATCATTTCACACTGCCCAGTTTGTTCACCCCTGCTCCTTTCTGAACTTAGTTTTACTTTATTCAATTAGCCTTTGGCAACACTACTAAAATTCATAGTTGCAAATCATTTCATTTTATGCTTTTGTAAACTGTTTTGTGTTGGTTCATCTTTTCAAACCAAAGGTAGGCAATCTTTTTGCAGTAAAGAAATGATGAATAACACTTCGAGGAAAAAAGATCATTGCTATACCTTCTGGCCACTTTTCTGACTGTTTATCATTATTGATGATGGGGCATTTTTCTGCAGCCAGGTCCTATATATATGTTTTCTGATTTAGACTTAGGTTATATAAGTAAGACCAAGTAAAAAGAATACAAGTCAAAACTCCTCCCAACGCAACTACTTTCCCCAGTATGTACTAATGCATTTAAGATCATTAACTACAGAAATTTGTGGTGAATAAGTAATACTTGCATAAAAATCTTTATTCTCTTTAATTTAGCCAAGATTTTGAAGCATATATCTGACCATGTTACTTCCTTGCTCAATTAGTTCTAATGACATCTGTTACCTCTCCTAATGCTAGTGAATAATAGTTTACAGTAACTGTTCTAAGTACTTTTTAATTATCATCTTATTTGATCCTCAACCCTCTGAGGTAAGTTATTATTATCTCATTTTACATGTAAGGAAACTGAGGCAAATAGCATGAAATATAAATGCAAAGTCCTCGGCCATCTGAAACTCTTTATAACATGTTACCTTCCTACATTTCCAGTCTTATCTTCAGTCCCTTCTACAAACTCTACTTTACCATGGTTTTCTTTCTTATCCTTTCACAGGACATTCCATTCCCTGTCTCTAAGAATCTGCACTCACCTATGCCCCTGTTTACAATGTTCTTCCCCCTTACCTATATATCTTAGCTTCCTTCATTAAAAGTTTTAGATGAAATACTATCTCCTCTAGGAGATCTTTTCTGTTCTCCTCAATGGCTAGTGCCTTCTCTTTTAAGACTGCCTTTCATCTACTTTATATAGATCTTGTTTATATTTATACCTATTTATTTATTTGTAGTTTTGTCATTTAGAATGTGAATCCTTAGAGGCTAAGGAACTAATTTTTTCCTTTCTTTTTGTTCCTCAGAATTTAGCATTGTGTCTGGCACATAGGAAGCATTAAATGAATACTTGTTGTTTGATCAATTAATTTAGTCTTTTCTTGGTGGTACGTGGATAGAGTTTCCTGGCCTAGAATCAGGAGGATTCATATTCTTGAGTTTAAATCCAGTGACAGACAGTTACTAGTTATGTGACCCTGGGCAAGTCAATTAGCCCTGTTACTCAGTTCCTCATTTGTAAAATGATCTGGAGAAGGAAATAGTAAACCACTCTTTGCAAAAACAAACAAACAAACAAAATCAAATGGGATTACAAAGAGTCAGACATAACTGAACAAAAACAACTTAGCTTCATAGGAATTAAATCTGGAATGCAATTTAGAGATCATCTACAACAGACCAACCTCACTGTTTTACACATGGGGGAATTGAGACTGAGGGAGGAAATGTACCTTGTTTAAAGTTGAAAGACAAACAACTAACTAGCTGGAGATAGATGAAGGATATATTTTATAGATAAAACATTTATTTAAGTATCCTGCTCTGTTCCAGGTACTGTGTATAAAAACAAAAACAAAAAATTAACAAACAATTTAAAAATCAGTCCCTGCCTTTAATAAATTAAATTCTAATTAGGGAAGTTGATATATAAAGGGATGATGGAAAGGAGGAGTGAACAGGGACAACATGGTGGAGAGATAATGCATGAGAAGTAGTATAAAAGCTGCTCCATCAGCACCCAGGAACGAAGAGGAAAGAGTCCGAGGTGATGTTGGTGGAGAGAATGAGGATATTGACTGAAAGATAGATTGAATGGTGAGAAAATGGCCCAGAAGTTAAAATGATATGTACAGACATGTGTACATTTCCCGTTTCACATCAGGGAAAATTGATGAATACCACTGTATACTTAGTTTTCCCTGTTCCACTATCTAGGTAGTCTCTCCATGAGAATTCCATGAGGGGGGAAATCAAATGTTTGCTCCATTAGTGCTTTGAGAAATTTGTCCTGTCTTCTGTGAGGACTGGGTAGACACTTACCTTCCCATTTATTGCCAGAAAGAAAGTAATTTTCTACTACCATCTTCCCTTGGTTTTCCAAGGCCTTCTGGGGAGGATCTGCCTGGTGAATAATGAATGGTGCATTGGCAGCAGTGTGGAGGGACCAATCAGTTTTAAACAATGGTAGGACTGGTAGATCTTATCATTTTTGTTGAGGCTTGAAACCACAATCATAATAGGACCTTGTTTAGAACATAGTGCAGTATGATTTTTGTTAACTTAGTTACATTCAAATATCCACATATAAATATATATATGCAGCTTATTAAAATTAAAAATTCACATTATAGATTGGTTTGTTTTTTTATTTATATGTGCAATATAAATATATAGATATAAATATAAGATTTAGTGTCTGAGAACAACGAGCATCATGATATTACAATTCATTTCTTTGAGGTAATCCTTAGTGATTTTAATCATCTTGGCCTCCATGGTGGTACATTTTCCCCTCAGCCACAAATGTCTGCTTATTGCTGGTCAAATAGTTAAACAGATGGATCTTTGCAGACAAGGTTCCATCAAATGGAATAAAGGTTTTCTTTCAGCTAGTTTCTTTTACATTTTGATAAAACAGATTCAAGCACCTGCTAGAGTGAGAGCTTCAGCTCTCCTAGAGCTTAGCATGGTGTTCAGCACACAGCAGGTGCTCAATGAATGTTGGTTGAACAGAACTAAATTGACTCTGTTCAAGGATGTTAGCTGTCTTCTTATTATTTCAGTTGTACCTAAAGAAGTGCAAGAATGATGGAAAATCAGAATCAAGCCATTTTATTCACCAAAGCAGAAATATTTATGTTTCTTTGTTTACAATGCTAATTTTTAATATATATCCTCAAAGCTGGGAATTTTCCTAACTCTTACTCATATTAGTGGTCCAGGGTTAGAGATGTCAGATGGCAACCTTTTCCTTCAGGGTTCTAAATATCGAATGAGCTGGAATTTCTCATAATTTTGATCACAAGACCCTATTGGATATACTTTCCATTAATTATCATCCAGAACTAATAATAATTTAGAAAAAGCCATAGAAAGAAAAAATTACAAAAATTTCTTCCAAATCAGGTGTGTACACTTCCCTTTAATATTCTGGGAAGTAGTCTTATACTTATAGCACCATACTGGTGGGACACATAAAGAAAACATATAGGTCTAGAGAGTAATA
Organism: Antechinus flavipes; assembly: GCF_016432865.1. Classification (NCBI taxonomy): domain Eukaryota; kingdom Metazoa; phylum Chordata; class Mammalia; order Dasyuromorphia; family Dasyuridae; genus Antechinus; species Antechinus flavipes. The sequence continues at coordinate 488,993,839 of NC_067398.1, read as the reverse complement.
TGTCACTCCCAGCTCTAGGACTTTCTGACTTCTTTAAGGAGTCCTCCCCAAATTTGCTTCACATATAAGTTGCAGGAAATGAAAGGATCAGCTGGTTTGGCTCCTTCCAGGCTATGATATCCGATGACATGATCAATCCATTAATGGACCAGAACAAACATGATATTTGACTGCCATTTTGGTTTTGTGCAGAACTGTTGTTGCTGTCCTTGACTCCAATTGTCAGGGAGATCATGGGTAGCTTTGCTATAACTCCTGGTGTCTTTCTTCACCTGGTATCTCTGTCTTAGAAGATACATGACATTAGGGAGGTATATAATAAACAAACAAAAAAAAAAAAAACCAGAGGCTCCATCCTCTTAATAATACATGGCGACTAGATGAGAGATAGGTAATCTTGTCTTTTCCTTATTCAGCATCTCCAAACAGCCTTCCCTCAAATGTTCAAAAGGAACACTCATACTGATACTTTATCACTAATTACTGGATAAAGCTTAATGATGTCCAATGAGAAATATTTTATAATTGAAGACAGTCACACTCTGTGAGGCTGTATATAAACATAATAAGAGACATCACAGAGTGACTATTTATTGATGAAATAATCAGGCTTCAGAAGCTTCTGATTTCAGGAGGGCCTTGAGCAGTCACTTGAACATCTCAAGCATAATAAGGAGAAGGTAAGTCCAGAGAATGTTAAACTTTCTACTCTTTTCTGAGCAGTACAGACTGGTGAATATCTCTATCAGGCTCTCAAAGACACACTAAGGACTGAAGAAAGGCTGATTCTAGGACACTAAAAAGGTACTGGCCTTTGGAAGCCAGCAGATTGCTGTAAAAGAGGAACTTACTGAGATCTGTACAAAGGGAGAAAATGATTTCCAACTGTGATTGGACATTTGTTCTTTCATTATATATGTTCTTCAAGTTTGATACCATTCTTTTCAGGAATGTTGAGTGAAAAGCAGAAAATATGCCCTCAAGTTTGTAGGTATGTTTTGTATGAAGAGTTCTTAGGGAACCACTTTAGTAAATACTCTTTTCTAAAGGCTAATTAAAACTGGCTAATTGGAGTACTCTGCATGAAGTCTAGCTAACAAACTTAAGGGGGGAAGTTGTTAGCTACCTTATGGGGCTCTGGTCCAAACACATGAATGAGAGTTTAGGAATTAGCCTTTAGGGCATATTACAAATATAAGTACATTCTTCTTTTTCTTAATGTGAATCTTTTATTACTGTTCAATCATTCTGATCATATCTGACTAGTTGTGACCCACTTTGGGGCTTTCTTGGCAAAAATACTGGAGTGGTTTGCTATTTCCTTCTTCATTTTATAGGTGAGGGACTGAGGCAAACAAGGTTAAATGGTGTGCCCAGGGTCAAATAGCTAGGAAATATCTCCAAGCTAGATTTGAACTCAGGAAGAGGAGTCTACCTGATTCATGTATAAGTTCAAAGTAATCAAGGGAGAGGGCTATATATGAAAGTGGCGAGGAGCTCGTTAAAAGACTGATCAGTACAATGAGAAATTAATCATGCAGGTAATAAAGTAGACAAGGTGTTGGACTTAAAATCAGGAAGGGTTACTTTAAAATCCTGCCTTAGACATTTACCATATTGCATGACTAAGGGCAGTTCATTTAGTTTTTCAGCCTCAATTTCCTTGTCTGAAAAATGGAAATAATAAGTGACATACTTCACTGGATTGTTTTGATGGCCGAGTGAGTTAACATTTGTAAAATGTTTTACAAACTTTAAAGTGCTGAACAAATGCAAGCTACTTAACAACAATACAATACCACTTGGAGATGTAGTTTTGTCTTGAGTTAGATCTTAAATGAGCTTGGATCAATAGAGAAAAGGAAGGAGAGAACTCCAGGCTAAGGAAGAAATCTGAGCAAAATACTGATGGCAACAACAGATCTAAGACATCCACAAGTTGATAAAGCATACATGTATCCTAGATGAGATCTGACAGTTGTGCTCCTTGTGACTACAAGTGATTTGAAGCCGTCACTATAGCTCATGAAAATTAATTTATTACAAAATTAATATCTACATGGAGAGTGAAATTTTCTATATGAACTCACAAGAAATACTATTAAAAGAGAATTCTCCTTCTCTAAACCCTAAGGCTGCTAAATGTTTTGACTCTCCCTAGAACTGGATCTGGTAATGGCTCTGGAAAGAGGAGAAACAGAAAAAAATTATAAAAATGGGCAAAATATATTTTTCTATGTTCTTTTTTCCTGAAAATTTAATTATGTCAATATGTAAAGTATTTGATTTTTTCATAGCATTGGGAACTTTTGCTAGCAAAAAAAAATTTCAGTCCTCCTATTAACTGAATAAATCCCAGTTAGTGGAAACATAAAAAGGTTGAGTAACTTGTTCAGGATCATACACCTAATAAGTAAAAGATGTGGGATTTGAGCCAGAGAATCCTTCTTGAGATAAGCTAAGAACTCTATTATTCCTCTTGCTTATTTAAAATTTGAAATGTAAACTAATTCAGACTTTTAAAAAGGGATTAAATATTCTAGAAAGGTTCTCTTGATACTTAGTATTTGGCTATTATTTTGTAATAAATGAGCTTTTTAGGAAAAATATCTTAATACTGATGACTATTTACTCATCTACAAAAAAGAGGAAAATGGACAGGATACCCACTGATATTTTTTTTCAAGATTAAGAATGAAAGTTACTTGAGGATAATAGTGATTTTATTTTTGTTTTTGCATCCCAGCCTAGTCCAAAGTTTGGCACATAAGAGGCATTTAATGAAAATTTGTTAGATTTTTTTTTGATAGAATGATAGATTATATATATGTAATGGGCTGAGGCTTGAGTTGATGCACTGAGGTCCCAAGCACATGAGGCTAAATAGTAATTGGACCATACTCTATTAATATATAAGCTTGGAGAAAGAATGGCCCCCACCCACTCTTTGTGCAAGTCCTGATGTGTTGTATAGGAAATGACGATTTTGGTGGGTGGAGGCAGGGGAGTGGAAAAGGAAGGGGAGGAGATGGCTCAGTGGGTAGAGAACCAGCCCTCAAGTCAGGAGGACCTGAGTTCAAATCCAGCCTCAGACACTTAACAATTCCTGGTTGTGTGACCATGGGCAAGTCACTTAGCCCCAACTGCCTCAGCAAAAAGAAGAAGAGAAAACAAACAGAAAAGCCGTGGCAATAGCAATCCCAAAAGTCTCTCCTTCCCCTTCCTTTTCCACTCCCCTGCCTCCACCCACCAAAATCGTCATTTCCTATACAACACATCAGGACTTGCACAAAGAGTGGGTGGGGGCCATTCTTTCTCCAAGCTTATATATTAATAGAGTATGGTCCAATTACTATTTGGCCTCATGTGCTTGGGACCTCAGTGTATCAACTCAAGCCTCAGCCCATTACATATATACTTTATGCCTAATACAGATTATATATCATAATTCTCAAATATCAGAACAAAATGCATTTGAATTTTTAGGAGGAAAATATTAGTTTCATAAGAAAAAGAAGATTTTAGTGCATTCTTGACTAGTAGACTTCCTCTATTTTAGAGGAATAGTTCTTAACTTTTTTATTTTTGATACCATGGCATGGATTTCTTTGGTAGCCAGGTAAATCCATGGCTACTTTCTCAGAATATATTAATGGACATGATAAAATAGAATTGTGATTGAAAATGTGTATGAAAATATAGTTTATCTGTCTGCCTATCTATCTAGTTCATAGATCATCAGTTAAGAACACCTGCTCTGGAATTGTTCAAATCTTTATAATTATAATTAGTCCCTGAAGAAAATTAACACTGTCTACCTGGGGAATAGTATAAATTTATTCCTGAGATATAAAAGAAACAAAGTCATTCTTTCACTTACAATGTCTAGTATTGAGAAAAGAAAGAACATAAATAGGTCAAAGGAAAGAATGTTTGGAAATTGAGGAAGGTGAGCAGAGCGGCTTGGTGGAAAATATTTATTAAAGGCTGAGAAGGTTGGTTAAAATTAATAATAGAAATTTAATATAATCCAAAAAAAATTTTTTAAAAAGCAAACTGCTAGCTGTATGACCCTGGAAAAGTCACTTAACCCTAGTTGCTTCAGCAAACAAAAAAAAAAAGAAAAAAAGAAAAAAAAAACTGCACAAGCATATGATTAGAAAGCCGTTCATATGAAGAAGTCAAAAAAAGTATTAGGGGACTCTAAGAACACTATGAATTAGCAGTGTGGTGCGTCAAACAATAGGACTTAAAAGGAAAAATGTTCCTCAGTTTGCCTCAGTTCTCTCTTCTGTAAAATGAACTAGAAAAAGAAATGACAAACCACTCCACTATCTTTGCAAAGAAAACCCACATGGGGTCATGAAGAGTCAGACATAACTGAAAAATGACTGAAAACAACTAAAGAGAAAAGCAAGCATTAAATCATCCATCTTTTCATTCAGTTCAAAAACTGAGCTGAGTACTTGTAGCTTCTAGATATTTGACTAATTGAGGGGTAAATTTCAAAAAAAGAAGGGACAGTATTAGTTAAAAGCCTCCAGGAATTAGTATTGATGAAGGATCTTCAAAACTAATTGCACTTATTAATTAGAAAAACACAGGTCCTGGGGAGACCAGCAGCATAGAAGAAAATTAGCAGCAATGTAGTACTGACAAATTTTGATATTATAACAATATATAATTCTGAGAAATAATAGAATAATGTTAGAGTAAACATTGGAGAGTTAAGTACTAAGGAATAATGGGTATTTGTTGAATTATTTGACAAGTATTGAAGCAATATTATACAATGGAAAAATAAAATCCTGGATTTAGAATTAAAGGAGCTAAGTTTCAAAACCAGCTCTGACATTTCACCCTCTCTTCCTCACTCTTAATCACACTTATCTCATATATCCAATCAATTACCAAATGTTGTTATTTTTAACTTTATAAAATCTTTCAAGTTTCTCTACTCATAAAGCTACTATCTTTGTTCTGGCTTTAATGAGTCAACATTATTTTCTTCAATGTACTAATAATTTGTTTTACCTCAATAACCTAGTATCCTTATTGTCCCATGAATATAATGAATACAACATATTTAACTTGTACCCATTCTAGTCAATACAGCATTATTAGGTTGGATTGTAATCAGTATTTCAGTTGATTTTCAATGGAATATTACTGGGGTTTTTATTTGATCCTAGGCTGTTCAACATTTTTATCAGTAATATGTATAAAATCATTGTGGTTTTTACAAATAAACACACACGTGTATTCAATTTAATTGTATGCTGTTTTGCATTCTTTATAAGTCTCTATGCATATTGTAACCTGTTAATGGTGTTATATTTTATAAACATAATGATTATAATTTTGTTAATAAAATGGTTAAGAAGATTTCTACATTTTGTAAAGTTCTCACTAGACTTGAGATCAATATTCCTCTAGCTATACCTCTAGCGCCAGTCTCTCTCAGTCTGCATCAATTAGACACTTTGGACTGCATGTCCCATAGGTATCTCAAACTCAACATGTCCAAAATATAACTCATTAGTCTTCCCCTTCCCTCAACATACCTTTCTTTTGAACTTTCCTGTTACTATTAAGGGTATCAACATCCAACTAATCATCCAAGTTTTCAAAATCAATGCCATCCTTGATTCTTTCTCACTCTCATCCAACCACATATCCAGTTCATTGCCAACTCTTATTGTTTCTATCTTCATTGTCTCTCTTTTAAATATCTCCTTCTCTCTACTCAAAGAATACCACTCAATTCAGTTCAAGCCCTTACCATCTCTCATCTAAAATATCTGAATAGTTTTCTAATTCATTCCCCTGTCTCAAGTCTCCCTGTACTTTAATCCACTATTTCTCCATCAGTTGCCAAAGAGACCTTCCTCCAAACAAAAGTGTAATCATGTTATACATTTACTTGACTAATTTCAGTGCTTCCCTATTACTTCTAGGATAAAGTCTTTGGCATCTAAAACCTTTTACAAACTAAACTCTTTCTACCTTTCCAGTCTTCTCACACTCCACTCTCTCCTTCTACATACTCTATAATAGAGCTATGCCAGTCTACATGCTGCTCCTCTACATTCTATCTATTATTTCTGTGAGTTGGCCCTGAAATACCTGATATAATCTTCTCTCTCACCAGGAAATTATTAATGATTTGGAATACTTTTTCAAGCAAAATATCAATAAATCAGATTTCTTCCTCTAAAAACTTTGTTTACATCTTTTAACCATGTATCATTTAGAAATATGATTCACAGAAACATTTGAAATAACAATCACTAACAATTGCCATTTTATAGATATGGAAACTGAGATAGACACAGATTAAGTAATCTTCCCAGTTAGTATTTGGATTCAGGCCTTCCTGACTAAAGTCTAGTGCTCTAACAATCCTCCATCTGAAAAAAATAGCAATGATAATGTTTCATTTTTCACTATGCTTATTTCCACAATTTATTTTTTCTTGTATTAATGATGTAGCTAGCATTTCCAGCACCATATTGAATAATAATGTCATGATGGATATTCTTGCTTTATCCCTAATCTTATTGAAAAGACTCCTATTTTATCTCCATAGCATTTAATTCTATTGTTGGTTTTAGATAAATGCTATTTATAATATTAAGGAGAGATCCATTCATTCCTTTTTATATTTTTAACAGGAATAGATACGGTATCTTATGAAAAGCCTTTTTTGTTTTCTATTGATATAATAATGTGATTTTTATTATTTTTCTTATTAACATGGTTAATTATGTTTATGGTTTTCTTGATATTAAAACAGCTCTGCATTCCTGGTATAAATATGACCTTGTAGAAAAAAAAAAAAGCAGTATTGAAGCATCATCTCAAAATAACGGAATGGTATCTTCTTGAATCCAAGAAAAAACATTCAATATCATAGTAATAGAATCAGTGTTCCACTCATTTATGTCAGAGGCCAAAGTTGATCAGTTCTATGAAGACCTATATCTCCTAGAAATAACACCAAAAATATGTCATATTTATCATAGGCCATTGGAATGCTAAAACAGTAAATCAAAAGATAATTACAATAACAGGCAAGTTTGTCTTTGAAGTAAAAAAAAAATGAAGTAGGGCAGAGACTAATGAAGTTTTCTTCAGACAACTCACTAGTAATAATAACATCTTTATCAACAACCCCTCCAAAAACAACTCTACACATGAATATCAATCATCACATAATCAATTTGGAAATCAGATTGATTATACACTTTGCAGCCCAAAGTGGAGAAGCTCTGTATAAGCAATTAAAACAAGATCTGGAGCTTCTTATTGAAAAAGTCAAATGTAAATTTGTGAAGTCCGGACTAGTTCCCTGGAGGCCTCAGAATCAGCCAGAGTCAGAATAAGCAAAAGTCCTTGGTCTTTAGGGGGAGAAGAGAAGGAGATGGACAAAACTGCCAGGAATTTTGCCAAGGATCCTTCCTTTATTCCAGAATCCAGAATCTCCACAAATCTCCACATTTTTCTCCCCCTCATCCTGAAGCCAAGTGAAGTTCTCTTGTCTCTTTCACTCTACCCCCTACAATTCTCTTAACCCCAAGCACTGAGCCAATATTAACTGTGAGAAGAGAAATTCCAAACATACTAATAGAGTTATTGTCCAATAGGTAATTAGCCTTAAGTTCATGGTTGTCTGATTCAAGTGCACCTATTCAGAGTTTCAACCCTTTACATCTCCCCCTTTCTTTTGTTTTAGAACACAGGTGGTCATGCCTTCCCTGACTTCTCAGGGAGGTGAGAATCCCAAAAAGGAAGTGATCACACCCTGCCTGACTTCTCAGGAAGGGAGGTGAAAGCACTAAAAAGGAGGTGATCATGCTCCCCCTCCCCCATTGACTGGGAAGAGAGATTAAAAAACACCAAAGGGAAGTGGGGAGTCAAGCCAGTTATTGTTAGCAGGTTTCTGGGCTGAAGGGTCTTACTAGAAAAAGGTATACACAAACACATAAGCATGGGAGATATTACACAACCACATAGCAATAAAGCTAAGGGTAGCAGTGATGATTCTCCCCACACCCAGTGCAGGTTCAATGTGGTGAAACAAACATAAATTGTACATGCAAGTAGTGGTATAACAAACAATATAAATCAACATGGTATTGTAAAAGATTTTATCTAAAGACAATGGAGCTGCTCACACTGGATACTGTCCTTCTGGTGGGTGATAAAACCTGTCTGCTGGAGCCAATGCATCTTTGTCAAAAATCAAGAAGTTGATAGTATAAAGAGCTAGATTTAGAAGTTCTCTAGGATTACCTGTGGCTCCCTCTTTCTTTTGTTTTTGGAGGAGTGTCTTAATGTCTTTGTTGCTTCTTGGATTGATTGTGTAACCCCTTTCTCCCATGAGATTGCTTCTTGGCTGATTGGTCATGTCTGGGTATTGAACTTCTAAAGGCTCTCTAGGTGTAGCATCAGCTGCCATTATGCCCCAAGTGTTTTTTGCCTTGGGCCCCTCATCCCATTCCCCTGAATCAGTCTACATTCTGAGACCTCTGATGCATTTTAGACATGGGGCATTGGGTCTTGTTCTCCCACCCTGTTTTCTCACTGTCTCTATACCAACATTGAGCTTTCAGATGCCCTACTTTACCACATTGAAAGCATTGATGAGTCTCTCTGGAAGTCCCTTGCCAAAAGGACCCTGTCTTCCCATGTTTGGATCTTGGGAAGTCTGCATCATAGTTTGGCTATAAAAGGCATTCAAGCCCACTGTGGCATAGCATTTTATGATCTCCTCTATAGGAATAAAACTTCTTTAAGTAACTTCTTTAGCAAATTTCCTAATCATAATTTCTGTTGCTGCATTTTCACCAATAGTTCCTATGACAGCTGTCTGCAAATGTCCCACAAAATCAGCAAAGGGTTCATTTGGCCTTTGTGCTATTTATGTGAAGGCCTCTCCTTTGTCCTGTTTACCTGGGATAAAACCCTATGCAGCAGCATAGGCAGAAGCAATTTGTTCACATGCTGCTATGGGGTAATTAATCTGTACTGAAATGTCTACAGAAAAACCTACACCTGTTAGTTGCTCACAGGTCATTGGTACATTAACTCCACTTTGACTATTTCTTGGGGCTTTTATCCTATAGAGCTCACTATATTCAGAAAGCCACAACAAGTTTTGTCCAGATTCTAAGAATGTCCTTGCTATAGATGTACAGTCCCTAGGGGTTAAGATTTCATAAGCCAAATTCTGTAATAACATCTTAATATAAGTGATGCAGCCCCATAAAGAGTGCAAGTCTTTTTCAGGTCTTTGAGGATTTCTAGATCAAAAGGAGTGTATCTTCTCCTTTCTTGACCTGAAGAATTAAACTGTTGAATCACAAGATACATTTCTATCCTGCCCTTCTTCTGCAGCTTTAAGTAGTGCCTTTGCCATCTAGTCATAGTTGGGAGTGATTGCTGGGGGGAGGTGCTGGTGGTATCACTGCCCTTCCCACTACTCCTCCTCCCTCCATTCCGGAAGGTGAAGTTGATGGGGGAGAGTCAACAGCCTCCTCTGGTATAGGTGGAGTTGAAGCTGGGCTGTGAGAGCTAGAATCACCATGCCCTTCAACTTCATTTAACTCCTCATGCCCTCTGGTGATATTGCCATTAATCTGTCCTTTGTCTTCTTCTTTTTCCTCACACTTCCTCATCTGGCTGTTCTTAAAACTTTTCTTTTTTTCTATAATTTGTGGGATTCTTTAAGGCCAATTTTATTATGTTGTATATATTGAATGTTTCCTTAGAAATTGAATCAGGATCTTTATCCTTGTTGTATTCACATAGTTAATCTCCTACTAGTTTCCAATTATCTGCCTCTATTTCTTCTTTATGCCAAGGGGGCATGCATTCTAATATATCCAAGAGTCCAGTGATCTGCTCCCAAGTTACAAGCAAACCTTGTCCCTTGATCAACTTAAGTATGCTTTCTATAGCGCTCGCTTGGGTCAGGGGTGGGGATGGACTTGGGGGTGGGGGAGAATCTTTTCCTAATATCTGCCCCACTTCAGTTAGAAAAGGTTACTAGTTTAGCCCTTAACAAACTTTCCTGTTTGTTTATTAAAATACTCACCCTATTTCCTGGTCACTGGGGACTTCAGTAAAATTAGGGTCTTGATTCACAAGTTGGGAACGAAAGGTGAAGTCTGGGTTAGCTCCCTGGAGACCTCAGAATCAGTCAGAGTCAGTTTAAGCAAAAGTCCTTGGTCTTTAGGAGGAGAAGTGAAGGAGATAGACAAAACTGCCAGTAGTTTTGCCAAGGATCCTTCCTTGATTGTAGAGTCCAGAATCTCTACACTTTTCTCCTCCTTATCCCAAGGCTAAGTGAAGTTTTCTCAACTCTCTCACTCTACCCTCTAATCCTTACTGACAATTCTCTTAACCCCAAGCATTGAGCTAGCATTAACTGAGAGAAGAGAAATTCTAAACATACTAATAGAAATGTGTCTAACAGATAATTAGCCTTAAGTGCTTGGTTGTCTGATTCAAGTGCACCTATTCAGAGTTTTAGCCCTTTACATAAATTGAAGAAAGTGGGGGAAATTATAAGATCATTTGATTAGAACTTATTTAGCATTCTTTATGGATATAAAATAGAGGCATGTATAGATTTAAAGTATTAGATCTCGTAGATAGAGTGTTTGAAGAACTATGGACAGAGGTTTGCAACATTGTACAGGAGGTAGCAATAAAAAACATTCCAAAGATAAAGAAGAACAAGAAAGTAAACTGGTGGTCTAATGAGGATTTACACATAGCTGAGACAAAAAAAAAAGGAAAGTGAAAGATAAAAGAGAAAGGGAAGGATATAGTCAAAAGAATTCAGAATTCCAAATAGCAAGAAAAGATAAGAATGTTTTCTTAAATAAGCAATGCAAAGAAACAGAAGGAAACAAAAGAATGAGAAAGAAAAGATTTCTTCAGGAAAATTGGAGATGTCAAAGGAACATTTCATGCAAAAATGGGCATACTGAAAGATAAAAATGATATTGATTTAACAGAAGCAGAAGAAACTGAGAAGAAATGGCAAAAATACACAAGAGAACTATAAACATAATGTATACACAATGGAATGGTTATTGATTTAGAGCAAGCCATCCTGGAGAAAGAAACTTTAGTAAGCACAGCTAACAATAAGGCTAGTGGAAGTGATGGAATCCCAGGTGAGCTATTTAAAATCCTAAAAAATGGCTGTTATAATACTGCACTCAATACATCAGCAAATTCGGAAAACTCAACAGCAACCACTGGATTTGAAAAGTCAGTTTATATCTCATTCCTAAGAAGGATATTGCCAAGGAATGTTCAAATCACTGAAAAAAAGTTTGCTTTTCACAAGCCAGCAAGATTATACTTAAGATTCAGTAGGCCAGGCTTCAGCAATATGTAAACTATGAATTACCAAAATAGCAGGTTGGTTTTCAAAGAGCCATAGTAACTAGAGACCAAATTTCCAATATTCATGAAAAAGCAAGGCAGGTAAAATAAAACAAAACACAAAAACTCATCTATTGTGTCTCATTTACTACAATAAGTCTTTTATCTGAATCACAAAAAGATGTGACAAGTCCTCTAAGATATGGAAGTACCAAATCATTTTACTTGTCTCCTAAAGAATCTGTATGCGGGCCAAGAAGCTACAGTTAGAACTGAACATGGAACAATTGATTGGTTTAAGATTGGATAAGAATTGTTATTTATTTAACTTACATTCAGAGTTTATCATGCAAAATGCCAGGCTGGATGAATCAAAAGCTAGAATAATAGTTACTGAAATAACCATCTCACATATACAGATGATATTTTTCTTATGTAAGAAAATAAAAGGGAATTAAAAAGCCTATTGATGAGGATGAAAGAGGAGAATGTAAAAGCTGGCTTGAAGCTTAAGATAAACAAAACTCTAACATCTTAGCAAGTAATCCTATTTCTTTTGGGCAAACAGAGGGAGAAGAAATGGAAGCAGTGTCATATTTTACATTCTTAGGCTCAAAGGTCACTGCAGATGGTGGCTGCATCCATGAAATTAAAAGATGCTTTCTTCTTGAAAGCAAATCTATCAGGAATATGAACAACATACTAAAAAGCAGAGACATCACCTTGTCAATACAGGACAATCTTGTAAAAGTTATGGGTTTTTATAGCTATGTTTACCTGCAAGTTGAACAATAAGGAAAACTGAGCATTGCAGAATTGAGATTTTTGTATTGTGATACTGAAGAAGACTTTTGAGAGTTTCATGGATATCAAGGAGATCAAATCAGTCAATATTTAAATTAATTCTGGCTATTCACTAGAAGGTCAAATACTGAAGCTACACTTATACTGGGAAAGATTGAAGATAAAATGAAAAGGGGATGTCAGAAGATAAGATGGATAGTGTCATGGAAACAATGAACATTCTTCAAGAAATAATTGAAGCCACTAAGAGTTGGTTCTATGAAAAAACCAACAAAATAGACAAACCCTTAGTAAATCTGATTTAAAAAAGAAAAGAGGAAAATCAAATTGTTAGTCTTAAAAATGAAAAGGGAGAACTCACCACTAACGAAGAGGAAATTAGAGCAATAATTAGGAGTTACTTTGCCCAACTTTACGCTAATAAATTCGACACTTAAATGAAATAGAAGAATACCTCCAAAAATATAGCTTGCTTAAACTAACAGAGGAAGAAGTAAATATCCTAAACACTCCCATCTCAGAAAAAGAAATAGAACAAACTATCAATCAACTCCCTAAGAAAAAATCCCCAGAACCAGATGGATTTACATGTGAATTCTATCAAACATTTAAAGACCAATTAACTCCAATGCTAAATAAACTATCTGAAAAAGTAGGGATTGAAGGAGTCCTACCAAACTCCTTTTATGACACAGACATGGTACTGATACCTAAACCAGGTAGGCTGAAAACAGAGAAAGAAAATTATAGACCAATCTCCCTAATGAATATTGATGCTAAAATCTTAAATAAAATATTAGCAAAAAGATTGCAGAAAATCATCCCCAGGATAATACACTATGACCAAGTAGGATTTATACCAGGAATGCAGGGCTGGTTCAGTATTAGGAAAACTATTAACATAATTGACTATATCAACAACCAACCAAACAAAAACCATATGATCATCTCAATAGATGCAGAAAAAGCATTTGATAAAATTCAACATCCATTCCTAATAAAAACACTTGAGAGCATAGGAATAAAAGGACTTTTCTTTAAAATAGTCAGGAGCATATATTTAAAACCTTCAGTAAGCATCATATGCAATGGGGAAAAACTGGAACATTTCCCAGTAAGATCTGGAGTGAAGCAAGGTTGCCCACTATCACCATTATTATTCAATATTGTATTAGAAACACTAGCCTCTGCAATAAGAGTCAAGAAAGAGATTAAAGGAATTAGAGTAGGCAATGAGGAAACCAAACTATCACTCTTTGCAGATGATATGATGGTATACCTAGAGAACCCCAGAGATTCTACTAAAAAGCTATTAGAAATAATTCATAATTTTAGCAAAGTAGCAGGATACAAAATAAATCCCCATAAATCCTCAGCATTTTTATACACCACCAACAAAATCCAAGAGTAAGAGATACAAAGAGAAATTCCATTCAAAATAACTGTTGATAGCATAAAATATTTGGCAATCTACCTACCAAAGGAAAGTCAGGAATTATTTGAGCAAAATTATAAAAAAGTTTCCACACAAATAAAGTCAGACTTAAATAATTGGAAAAATATTAAGTGCTCTTGGATAGGCCGAGCGAATATAATAAAGATGACAATACTCCTTAAACTAATCTATTTATTTAGTGCTATACCAATCAGACTTCCAAGAAAATATTTTAATGATCTAGAAAAAATAACAACAAAATTCATATGGAACAATAAAAAGTCGAGAATCTCAAGGGAATTAATGAAAAAAAAATCAAATGAAGGTGGTCTAGCTGTACCTGATCTAAAATTATATTATAAAGCAGCAGTCACCAAAACCATTTGGTATTGGCTAAGAAATAGATTAGTTGATCAGTGGAAAAGGTTAGGTTCACAAGACAGAATAGTCAACTATAGCAATCTAGTGTTTGACAAACCCAAAGATTTTAACTTTTGGGATAAGAATTCATTATTTGATAAAAACTGCTGGGATAAGTGGAAATTAGTATGGCAGAAATTAGGCATGGACCCACACTTAACACCATATATCAGAATAAGATCAAAATGGGTCCATGACCTAGGCATAAAGAACGAGATTATAAATAAATTAGAGGAACATAGGATAGTTTATCTCTCAGACTTGTGGAGGAGAAAGAAATTTGTGACCAAAGATGAACTAGAGACCATTACTGATCACAAAATAGAAAATTTTGATTACATCAAATTAAAAAGCCTTTGTACAAACAAAACTAATGCAAACAAGATTAGAAGGGAAGCAACAAACTGGGAAAACATCTTCACAGTTAAAGGTTCTGATAAAGGCCTCATTTCCAAAATATATAGAGAACTGACTCAAATTTATAAGAAATCAAGCCATTCTCCAATTGATAAATGGTCAAAGGATATGAACAGACAATTTTCAGAGGATGAAATTGAAACTATTACCACTCATATGAAAGAGTGTTCCAAATCATTATTGATCAGAGAAATGCAAATTAAGACAACTCTGAGATACCACTACATACCTATCAGATTGGCTAAGATGACAGGGAAAAATAATGATGAATGTTGGAGGGGATGCGGGAAAACTGGGACACTAATGCATTGTTGGTGGAGTTGTGAATGAATCCAACCATTCTGGAGAGCAATCTGGAATTATGCCCCCAAAATGATCAAATTGTGCATACCCTTTGATCCAGCAGTGTTTCTATTGGGCTTATAGCCCAAAGAAATACTAAAGAAGGGAAAGGGACCTGTATGTGCCAAAATGTTTGTAGCAGCCCTGTTTGTAGTGGCTAGAAACTGGAAAATGAATGGATGCCCATCAATTGGAAAATGGCTGGGTAAATTGTGGAATATGAATGTTATGGAATATTATTGTTCTGTAAGAAATGACCAGCAGGATGAATACAGAGAGGACTGGCGAGACTTACATGAACTGATGCTAAGTGAAATGAGCAGAACCAGGAGATCATTATACACTTCGACAACGATATTGTATGAGGACATATTTTGAAGGTAGTGGATTTCTTTGACAAAGAGACCTAACTGAGTTTCAATTGATAAATGACGGACAAAAGTAACTACACCCAAAGAAAGAACACTGGGAAACGAATGTGAACTATCTGCATTTTTGTTTTTCTTCCCGGGTTATTTATACCTTCTGAATCCAATTCTCCCTATGCAACAAGAGAACTGTTCAGTTCTGCAAACATATATTGTATCTAGGATATACTGCAACATATCCAAAATATAAAGGACTTCTTGCCATCTAGGGGAGGGGGTGGAGGGAGGGAGGGGAAAAAAATCGGAACAGAAACGAGTGCAAGGGATAATGTTGTAAAAAAAAATTACCCTGGCATGGATTCTGTCAATATAAAGTAATTATTAAATAAAAATTTAAAAAAAAATAAAAAAAAAGAAATTTGTGACCAAAGATGAACTAGAGACCATTACTGATCACAAAATAGAAAATTTTAATTATATCAAATTAAAAAGCCTTTGTACAAACAGAACGAATGCAAACAAGATTAGTAGGAAAGCAACAAACTGGGAAAACATCTTTACAGTTAAAGGTTCTGATAAAGGCCTCATTTCCAAAATATATAGAGAACTGACTCAAATTTATAAGAAATCAAGCCATTCTCCAATTGATAAATGGTCAAAGGATATGAACAGACAATTTTCAGATGATGAAATTGAAACTATTACAACACACATGAAAGAGTGTTCCAAATCACTATTAATCAGAGAAATGCAAATTAAGACAACTCTGAGATATCACTGCACACCTGTCAGATTGGCTAGAATGACAGGGACAGATAATGGGGAATGTTGGAGGGGATGCGGGAAAACAGGGACACTGATGCATTGTTGGTAGAGTTGTGAACGAACCCAACCATTCTGGAGAGCAATCTGGAATTATGCCCAAAAAGTTATCAAACTGTGCATACCCTTTGATCCAGCAGTGTTTATATTGGGCTTATACCCCAAAGAGATACTAAAAAAGGGAAAGGGACCTGTATGTGCCAAAATGTTTGTAGCAGCCCTGTTTGTAGTGGCTAGAAACTGGAAAATGAATGGATGCCCATCAATTGGAAAATGGCTGGGTAAATTGTGGAATATGAATGTTATGGAATATTATTGTTCTGTAAGAAATGACCAGCAGGATGAATACAGAGAGGACTGGCGAGACTTACATGAACTGATGCTAAGTGAAATGAGCAGAACCAGGAGATCATTATACACTTCGACAACGATATTGTATGAGGACATATTTTGATGGAAGTGGATTTCTTTGACAAAGAGACCTAACTGAGTTTCAATTGATAAATGACGGACAAAAGTAACTACACCCAAAGAAAGAACACTGGGAAACGAATGTGAACTATCTGCATTTTTGTTTTTCTTCCCGGGTTATTTATACCTTCTGAATCCAATTCTCCCTATGCAACAAGAGAACTGTTCAGTTCTGCAAACATATATTGTATCTAGGATATACTGCAACATATCCAAAATATAAAGGACTTCTTGCCATCTAGGGGAGGGGGTGGAGGGAGGGAGGGGAAAAAAATCGGAACAGAAACGAGTGCAAGGGATAATGTTGTAAAAAAAAATTACCCTGGCATGGATTCTGTCAATATAAAGTAATTATTAAATAAAAATTAAAAAAAATAAAAAAAAAGAAATTTGTGACCAAAGATGAACTAGAGACCATTACTGATCACAAAATAGAAAATTTTAATTATATCAAATTAAAAAGCCTTTGTACAAACAGAACGAATGCAAACAAGATTAGTAGGAAAGCAACAAACTGGGAAAACATCTTTACAGTTAAAGGTTCTGATAAAGGCCTCATTTCCAAAATATATAGAGAACTGACTCAAATTTATAAGAAATCAAGCCATTCTCCAATTGATAAATGGTCAAAGGATATGAACAGACAATTTTCAGATGATGAAATTGAAACTATTACAACACACATGAAAGAGTGTTCCAAATCACTATTAATCAGAGAAATGCAAATTAAGACAACTCTGAGATATCACTGCACACCTGTCAGATTGGCTAGAATGACAGGGACAGATAATGGGGAATGTTGGAGGGGATGCGGGAAAACAGGGACACTGATGCATTGTTGGTAGAGTTGTGAACGAACCCAACCATTCTGGAGAGCAATCTGGAATTATGCCCAAAAAGTTATCAAACTGTGCATACCCTTTGATCCAGCAGTGTTTATATTGGGCTTATACCCCAAAGAGATACTAAAAAAGGGAAAGGGACCTGTATGTGCCAAAATGTTTGTAGCAGCCCTGTTTGTAGTGGCTAGAAACTGGAAAATGAATGGATGCCCATCAATTGGAAAATGGCTGGGTAAATTGTGGAATATGAATGTTATGGAATATTATTGTTCTGTAAGAAATGACCAGCAGGATGAATACAGAGAGGACTGGCGAGACTTACATGAACTGATGCTAAGTGAAATGAGCAGAACCAGGAGATCATTATACACTTCGACAACGATATTGTATGAGGACATATTTTGATGGAAGTGGATTTCTTTGACAAAGAGACCTAACTGAGTTTCAATTGATAAATGACGGACAAAAGTAACTACACCCAAAGAAAGAACACTGGGAAACGAATGTGAACTATCTGCATTTTTGTTTTTCTTCCCGGGTTATTTATACCTTCTGAATCCAATTCTCCCTATGCAACAAGAGAACTGTTCAGTTCTGCAAACATATATTGTATCTAGGATATACTGCAACATATCCAAAATATAAAGGACTTCTTGCCATCTAGGGGAGGGGGTGGAGGGAAGGAGGGGAAAAAAATCGGAACAGAAATGAGTGCAAGGGATAATGTTGTAAAAAAAAAATTACCCTGGCATGGATTCTGTCAATATAAAGTAATTATTAAATAAAAATTTTAAAAAAAATAAAAAAAAAGAAATTTGTGACCAAAGATGAACTAGAGACCATTACTGATCACAAAATAGAAAATTTTAATTATATCAAATTGAAAAGCCTTTGTACAAACAGAACGAATGCAAACAAGATTAGTAGGAAAGCAACAAACTGGGAAAACATCTTTACAGTTAAAGGTTCTGATAAAGGCCTCATTTCCAAAATATATAGAGAACTGACTCAAATTTATAAGAAATCAAGCCATTCTCCAATTGATAAATGGTCAAAGGATATGAACAGACAATTTTCAGATGATGAAATTGAAACTATTACAACACACATGAAAGAGTGTTCCAAATCACTATTAATCAGAGAAATGCAAATTAAGACAACTCTGAGATATCACTACACACCTGTCAGATTGGCTAGAATGACAGGGACAGATAATGGGGAATGTTGGAGGGGATGCGGGAAAACAGGGACACTGATGCATTGTTGGTAGAGTTGTGAACGAACCCAACCATTCTGGAGAGCAATCTGGAATTATGCCCAAAAAGTTATCAAACTGTGCATACCCTTTGATCCAGCAGTGTTTATATTGGGCTTATACCCCAAAGAGATACTAAAAAAGGGAAAGGGACCTGTATGTGCCAAAATGTTTGTAGCAGCCCTGTTTGTAGTGGCTAGAAACTGGAAAATGAATGGATGCCCATCAATTGGAGAATGGCTGGGTAAATTGTGGAATATGAATGTTATGGAATATTATTGCTCTGTAAGGAATGACCAGCAGGATGAATACAGAGAGGACTGGCGAGACTTACATGAACTGATGCTAAGTGAGATGAGCAGAACCAGGAGATCATTATACACTTCGACAACGATACTGTATGAGGATGTATTCTGATGGAAGTTGATTTCTATGACAAAGAGACCTAACTGAGTTTCAATGGATACATGATGGACAGAAACAGCTACACCCAAAGAAGGAACACTGGGAAACGAATGTGAACTATTTGCATTTTTGATTTTCTTCCCGAGTTATTTTTACCTTCTGAATCCAATTCTCCCCGTGCAACAGGAGAACTGTTCGGTTCTGCAAATATGTATTGTATCTAGGATATACTGCAACATATTTAACATTTATAGGACTGCTTGCCATCTTGGGGGGGGGTGGAGGGAGGGAGGGGAAAAAAATCAAAACATAAGTGAGTGCAAGGGATAATGTTGTAAAAAAATTACCCTAGCATGGATTCTGTCAATACAAAGTTATTATTAAATAAAATAAAATTTAAATTAAAAAAAAAGAGATAATTGAAGCTAGAAAGGCCTGGTGTATTATGGTCCATGGAGTCACAGAGTCAGATATAAGTGATCAATTAAAGAACAACAGTCATAGTATGCAATCTTTGTGACATATGTATATACTCTCCTTCCAAAATATTTATTATTAGTAGGTTGTAAAACAGGTTATATCTGTTGCTTTAGTTTCCAATGAATCTTGAATAATTTTGTTGAATAGATGTGAAATATACTATTGTAGAAGATTCTTTCAGGTAATTTTAAGCTACCAAATAAATGCTTTTTCTTCATTCACAAACAATAAATTCAATGAGAACTCATATTCTCTATTTCTTACAGTGAATTGAAGAAATAGTTAAGATGAAGTTCACTTTTGAAGGTTGCTTGTAAAAGTCTGCTTATTTTCTAGTGATATTCTAAGATGCCCTTTATTTCTGTATAAATTTTAGGATTGTAGATTTAGAGCTACAGTGGATTTTATAGATCTTCTAGTAAAACACTTTCACAGATGAGGAAACTGAGACAAAAAATTATCATTTCATCAAGGTCATATGGAAAAGTAATTGAAGAGAAAGGATTTAAACACAGTTTGGTATTGAGCATTGTGAATACCATTTTTTAAAAAAAATACAAATCAATTTTTACTCATGTTTCTTATAGGCTTTGAGTTATAATTTGAGATCTAAAAATCTTCCTGATTTCCTTTATTAATTCCAAATAAATACTTACTACTCACTATTTTCCTATTCATATGTGAAATACAATCACCTCTACTAAGAAGATATATTTTTTGGATGATGGAATCTCCTAAAGAATTTTTATAGTTGGAAGAATAGTTATATATGTTTACATATGTTATATATGGTAGTTTTTGATATTCTCATAGTCACTTTTTTGTTTATTAAAAAAGGATTTTCCCCCAAATTCTTTCCAGGCAGCTAGGGAGCACAGTGAACAGAGTGGTGAGACTGGGGCAGGAAGACTTGAGTTCACATCTG
Source organism: Antechinus flavipes (assembly GCF_016432865.1). NCBI lineage: Eukaryota > Metazoa > Chordata > Mammalia > Dasyuromorphia > Dasyuridae > Antechinus > Antechinus flavipes. The sequence goes on along the minus strand of NC_067398.1, from coordinate 488,973,450 downwards.
CTCTCAGATGCTTAAGTTGTGTGATCCCAGAAAAGTTACATGGTCTTAGTTTCCTTAGTTGTAAAAGGAGTATAATAAAAGCATCTAACTCCCAGGGTTTTTTGGGGGATCAAAAGAATAGTAATTGTGAGACTTTTACTAGTGTTGGAACCATTTAGGCTCCATTTAAATGTTAGTTCTTATTATTCTCTCATGTTTTTGGAATTCCTCTCCCATATCCACACATACATTCTTCAGATAATTTGTATTTCAGACCCTAAATTTCCTCACAGTTGTATAGCACACTCCTCTCTCTATAGTAACATGCCTTTGTTTTCCTTACATAAATTTCTATTTTTTTATATAATTATGTTTAGCAACATGATATCAGGGTTCAAGTATGGTGTCTCTATTGCAATTAATAAAGACAACAGTTAAAATGTATTTAAAAAAATCTTTTCCATTACTTTTTTCTTTGTTGAAAAGGCAGATTGAATCAAGTATAAATTGAAGATATTTTCGTTGGGAGTGATATCTTCATTTTAATCCTTTAATACAAGATTTCTTTAAACTGGTTTTCCCTTTAGTGCTTCTTTCTGCTTGTTTGGATAATACTGTTCTACATTTTCCATAATTTGTAAGGTTTTCCAAGTAAGCATATGCTAATCTAACATTGCTTTTCCCTTCTTTCTCTCCATTCTCCATTTGCCAAGAAATTCAGAAGTTCATTAATTGACCTGCATTCTAGGATCTTTTGGTTTTGTTGTGGCAATTAAGTTAAAATGGTTATCCTTCTGTATAAAATTATTATGGTTTGTGCTGATGACATTTCTTATTCATTTCCTATTTTTGATGTTCAAATACTTGTTCAAATCATTCATGGTAGCTTTTTTGTTATTATATACTGTATTTTTTCTTATTATTTTCCCTTCTAAATCTGAACTTAGCTCTTATGAATCAGTGACATGATTGTGCACAGATAGCTGACTCAGGAATTAATCTCACATTAGTAACAAATGTTTTCCTCCATTTTTAGATTTATCTTTTCAATTCTTTGTGGGGTTTTTGTACTTATGATGTTCAATGCCTAGTAATTCTTCTTTTGAATAAAGTGTTCATAATAGAGAGGCACAGGGCATCTATACAAACTGAATTGTAGATAACAAGAAATATGTGTGATTGCATGGTTCAGGAAGAAGAAATTGGAGAGAGAAGAGCTCAAATAATAAGTATATGTGTATATACTTATTATTTCATATACATTCATATATATGAAATAATAAGTATATACATATATACTTTCTTTATATATTCTTTATATAACATTCTTTAAAGAAACAAAAAAAATGACAATTATCTAGAGAAATAGTGCTCAAGGCTAGGTCATGCCATTATTACAAAAATGATGATAACCTCTAAATTAAATTACAGATTTAGTTTTTTAGTAATCTGTCAATGTAATATTCAGGGGTAGGCAAAATAATAGCTAGATATATTTAAGAGAGCAAAATGTCTTGAATTTCCAGGAAAATAATGAAAAAAGCTAGATTGAAGGTCACTATTTCTTCTAGGCTTTACATTATAACTTAGAATATTAATCATTAAAACTAACTGACATTAATTAAAATGAGGAAAGTAGATGAATAAGACTAACTAGAAATAAGGAGTTAGAAGCAATTGATGTCATCACCAAGTGTTAAATAGAGTTAAGGATATAAATTACATGGTGATCACCCCATTGATAAGAACTGTTGGGCAAAAGAAATAGCAGTTTTCCCAAATTAACTTTAGATGAACATTTTTCAACATCTACCGGGTATATGGAACCTGAACAATATAACATAAAATAAAACTGTATCAGGTACCTTTCATAACAGTAGACTTTAGGTGGTTTAGTGTAATGGGCTGAGGCTTGAGTTGATGCACTGAGGTCCCAAGCACATGAGGCTAAATAGTAATTGGACCATACTCTATTAATATATAAGCTTGGAGAAAGAATGGCTCCCGCCCACTCTTTGTGCAAGTCCTGATGTGTTGTATAGGAAATGACGATTTTGGTGGGTGGAGGCAGGGGAGTGGAAAAGGAAGGGGAAGGAAAGACTTTTGGGATTGCCATTGCCACGGTTGGCTCAGACCTCTCTCTCTGCTAGCTGCTTGTTTCTCTTCTTCTTTTTGCTTTGGCACTTGGGGTTAAGTGACTTGCCCATGGTCATACAACCAGGAATTGTTAAGTGTCTGAGGCTGGATTTGAACTCAGGTCCTTGTGCAAGCTTATATATTAATAGAGTATGGTCCAATTACTATTTAGCCTCATGTGCTTGGGACCTCAGTGCATCAACTCAAGCCTCAGCCCATTACAGTTTAGTGGATAGAGGGCAGGACTTGGAATTAGGAAGACTGAGTTTATATCCAAGGACATGCTTTTAATAGCATTGTGACTCTGGAAAAGTCATTTAGCTTCTGTTTGCCTCTATTTCCTCTGTTCTGATCCATAATAGCACTGATCAAATTAGTTAATATATGTAAGATGTCTGACACCTAACTAATTATTATTAGTATACTATGGCTAATGGAAGAATAATTAACCAAACCAGGACCAAAAGTTACAAGACACAATAATTAATTTTTATTTCACGAAATTATAAAACTTTCAAATCAACTGGAATAGAATTGAATAGTATAATTGAAAAATTTAGTTAGGTCAGATATATCTTAATAGGGTCTAATAGTAAAATACAAATGAAACTAAAACAGTTTTCAAAAGAATTTCTTACTATTAACAATTTTATGAAAGGTTATTTGAATCAAAAATAATCAGAAACATGCAAATCAAAACAACTCTGAGGTTCTTCTATCTAGCCAATGGTCAACAATTATAAAAAGTGGAATAGTCAATTTTCAAGAGGTATAGAAAAATAGTCAAGCAATCCACTTCTGGTGGAATTGTGATTTAGTCTGAACATTCTAGAAAGAAATTCAGAATTATGCAAAGAGTGCATAAAACACTCATACTTTTTGACTCCGAAGTTCTATTGCTAGCCATATGTCCTAAGAGGATCAAAAATAAAAAAAGAAGCCCCTATGTATTTAAATTATTTAAAGCAATACTTTTTTTGGCAGCAAAGTCTTTAAAATAATCTTTATGCACATTTTTTTCCCCTCACATTAGCCATGTGAAAAAAAAAGCAAGGAAAATAAAGTTTAAAAATATACTTCAATCTGCATTCAGAGTTTACCAGTTCTTTCTCTGTAGATGAAAAAGCATTTTTCATCATGAGCTTTTTGGAACTATCATAGATCAGTGTATTGATTAGAGTAGCTAAGTCTTTCACAGTCGATTGTCATTACAATATAGCTGTTATTGTGCAATCTGTTCTAGGTCTGCTCACTTCAATTTGCATCAGCTTAAATAAATCTTCCCAGGTTTTTCTGAAACCATTCCCTTTATCATTTCTTTTAGTATAATAGTATTTCATCACAATCACTTCTCAAAACTTGCTCAGCTATTCCTAATTGATGGGAATTCTCTCAGTTTCTTGTTCTTTGTTACAACAAAAAGAGGTATCAATGTTTTTTTGAAATCCTGACATTGTAGTGGTTGGTATTGCTGGGTCAAAGATTATGCACAGTTTTATAGACTTTTGTTCTATAAAATTCCAAATTGTTCCCCATAATTGATAGACTAGTTTATAGCTTCATCAAGAATATTAATGTTTCCTATTCTTCCATATCTCATATATCCTTCAACATTTATCATTTTCCTTTTCTGTCATATTAGACAATCTGATGGATGTAATGTATTTCTCAGAGTCAATTTAACTAGCATTTATCTAATATTGATGATTTAGAATATTTTTATGACTCTTAAAAACTTTTATTTTTCTGAAAATTGCCATTTTATAACTTTTGACTGTTTATCAATTAAACATGGCTCTTATTTTTACAAATTTGTCTGTTAATTTGAGAAATGTTATCTTTATCAGAGACATTTATTATACAGTTCTCCCAGTTTCCTGATGCCTTCTAATTTTGGCTGTATTGGTTTTGTTTGTGCAAAATCTTTTAAATTTAATGCAGTCCAAATTATCCATTTCAGTTCCTATTTTTTTAGCACTATAAAATAATGGTTTGGTAATTTGGTTGGCATGGCACTGCATAAATAAGTTAGGTATTTTCTTTTTTATTGTATTGACTTGGTCTATCCAAGAGAAATCATTATTTCTCAGTTGTTTACATTTGACTTTATTTGTATGTAAGGTGATTTTTAATTATGATAATGTAGTTTTGGTTGTGTCTTCATAGGCAAACTCCCAAGTATTTATACTTTCTGCAGTTATTTTAAACGGAATTCTCTTTCTAACTCTTCGTGCTGGGTTTTGTTGATAATATATAGAAATGCTTTTGACTTACATAGGTTTATTTTATATTCTGCAATTTTGCTGAAATTGTTAAATGTTTTGACAAGTTTTTGTTTTTGTTTACTTCCAAAAGTTATCTACAAAAATATTAGTTTTGTTTTCTTATTAGCTATATTTATTCTTTCAATTTTTTTCCTTATTGCTATAAGTAACATTTCTGATAAATATTGAATAAAAATCCCCATTACAGATAATGCTTGTTCCTGCTTTCAGGTTTTTAACAATTTTTACAATAAGCTCCATTTATTCCATTGCTCTTTAGGAATTTTTAAAATTAGGTATGCTAATTTTATTTTCTCAAAAGCCTTTTATATAATCTATTCATATAATCATATATTTTTCATTATTTTTGTTACTGACATGCTCAATTATACTTATAGTTTTCCTAATATTGAACTGTTCATAAATCTCTGGTATAAATCCTATCTAGTCATAGTGTGAGCTCTTTGTGACATACTTCCTAATTTTATTTAAAATTTTTGCATCACTATTCATTAGGAAAAGCATTCTTTTTGTTTTTGCTCTTTCATCATGGAATGAATCTGGTAGGATTCTTTATTTTTCTATATAGTTTTTAATAATATTGGAATTAATTATTCTTTAAATCCTTGGTTGAATATTCTTGTTATTCCATTTGGTTCTGAGGATTTATTTATTTTTTTCAATTAGGGAGCTCATTTATGGCTTGTTCAATTTCATTTTTTAAGATAGGGTTATTTAAATATCTAATTTTTCATCTGTTAGAAGTTATAAATTTATATTTCTGTAAGTATCTTCCATTGCATTTAGATCATCAATATCATTGCATATAATTGATCATGTACAATTCGGAAAAAGGCATATAATTTTTTATTCTTATTAATTTTTTAAAAGTTCTATATATATCAGATTTTTCTAAAAGTCAATTCATCTCAAGTTTTTTCTTGTTTATGTTATGGTTAGAATTATCTAGGTTTTAGGTGGGTAAGTAGTATAGCCTTACCATTTCTTTCTAAAACTGAGCTTTTCCTTCAAGCATTTAAATTCTGTGATATTTGGTTTATTTATATTGAATATTAATATTTCTTAATTGTCAATGACACTTTACCAAAATGCAGTTTCCCTGAATACCTCTTTAATTTATTTTTATGTTTGCTTTGTCTGAGATCATGATTGCTCCTTTTTTTTACTTCAGCTGAAGTATATTAGGTTTTGCTCCAATCCTTTGTTTTAACATTGTTCATGTTCTTTTGTTTCAAATATTTTTCTTATAAACAATATATTATAAGATTTTGGCTTCTAATCTAATTGATCTCTGTTACAGTTTTATTGATAAGTTTATTCCATTCAATTGCTTATTGCCCCCTTTCCTCCATTTTATTGTCTTTTATTTATCCTTTTTTAAAAAACCCTGTCCCCTCCTCAAAAATCATTTGTTCTGTCTTAATCTGTGCTTTCTCTTTGTTCTTTCTTTTAGCTTCTTCCCTTATTATTGTTGCATCAGATAATTTCTATACCCAGATATGTGTGTGTACTTGTGCATGTGCATGTGTGTGTGTGTTTGTGTGTGTGGGGGTATTTTTCTCTTGAACCTATTTTGATAAGTGAAGTTTGATCATAGTCTGTTCCTTCTCTTTCCCTACTCTACAGTCAAAAGTTATATGTATCTTCTTCCTATATAGGAATGCAAAGTCTTTTTTGTTAAGGCCCTTATAATTGATCTTATTCTTCGATCTTTTTTTTTTTTTTGATGGAATGTCAAATTTTCTGTTTAACTTCTTATCTTTTAATTCAAAATGTTTAAAAATCCTCTATTTTAATAAAATTCTATTGTTTCCCTATAGAATTTTATTCAGTTTTACTGGATAAGTTATTCTTGGTTGTAATTCTAACTTCCTAGTTTTCTGGAATATTGTATCCCATGATTAGTGATGACTGGTAAATACTTTATGATCCTGATTGTTTTTCTATGGAATTTTCAGGTTTTTTTTTTTTTGGGGGGGGGGGAGGGGTGTGCTGCTTGTTGTATATTCTCCTCGACATAGAAACTTTAGATTTTGCTTATAAAAATTCCTGAAAGTTTTCATTTTGGCATCTCTTTCAGGATGTGATTGGTTGATTCTTTCAATTTCTACTTTTCACCCTGGTTCTATGATAATCTGAACATTTTTAACATTGAAAAGTTTTTTATATGATTTGTTGGGTATTTAAAAAAAATCATGGATCAGAGGTAATTCAGCAATTCTTAAGTGATATCTCCTCAATTTATTTTTGGATCAGTTGTTTATTTTGATGAGACAGTTCATGTTTTCTATTTTTTATTAATTGAATTTTGTTTTATTGTTTTTTGATGTCTTATGAAGTTATTAATTTATACTTGACCAATTCTAATTTTTAAGGGATAATTTTCTTTGTAAATTTTTATACCTTTTTATTTCTTTTTAAAATAATTTTTTATATCTTTTTAAATTTTCTTTTCAAATTTTTTAACATTGCCACATTTTTTTTTTCAATTTTCTCTTACCTTTTTTATTATATTTAAAAGTTATTCTTTTTTTTGTACTTTTTAATCTCTTTCTTCAGTTCTAGTCACAATATCATTCTGGTCCAATTTTTGGTCCTTATCCAGGTAGGATTCCTGCACAATTATGACCACAAATCATGATTATTCTTCTCTACTCTGGAATTGTAATTCCGTTCAGAACTGAGCAATAGGTAAAGGAACTGCCAAATGACATCTGATCATGTTTGTGTGTAAGTAAAAGGGTGCTCTGCAATATATTTCTGAATAGGCATTTAGCTCCCTTTAATTCCCTAGGCATTAAATATGGAGCTTTCATTGCTGTTGTTTTGCAGCTTCCAGTCCATACATCTTATACTGCTTCTAGCAGACCTCTCTTTCTATCCTTTTATTTTGTCCTGGATTGAAAAAATCAATCTCTATAACTTTTTTCTTAATCCAACTCAGAATTTGGTTTGATGCTTTTTAAAAAGTTAGGAAGATTTTATTGGGGAAGTTTAGTAGAAATGCACAGTTCCTTTAGCCATCTTTGCTCTTCCTACTTACTCTATGGGAATTTAGTAGGCAATGGCTAATATTATGATTCATGAAGATTATGAAATATTATTATGCTGTAAGAAACAATAAATATGAATAATATAGAGAAACAAAAGATTTGTATGAATGAATTCAAATAGAGGCAAGCAGAATCAAGAACATCATATTCATAATGATTATGATTTTGTAAATGAAACCAAGTATTAAAAATGAAACTGAACTCTTTTTAATTACACTGGCCAAGCTTGGTTCTGAAGAAGACATATGAGAATACATGTTCCTTCTTTTTTGTGCATAATACCAGAAAATGGATAAAGAGATTTGAGAAATGTTGTTTTCTTTTTTCACTTTCCCTCTAGTTCTTTCTGACAAAGCATGAATCTCTACAGGAGATAATCAATAAAACTAAGAATTATCTCGGAAAGGTTCTTGCAGAAAGTGGGATTTAAGCTGGGATTTAAAGGAATGTAGGGAAATTAAAAGATGAAAGGACAGAACATTATAGGTATTGGGAAAAACTAGTGAAAATACCTAGAATTGGGAGACAGTTTTAAAGGAACAACAAGGAGGTCAGTTTCATTAGATCCTGGAATACTTGAGAGGAATTAAAGTACATAAAAATGAAAAAATAAGAAAGAGGCTAAATTGAGAAAAGACTTTACAAGCCAAAAAGGGAATTTTATATCTGAGCCTGGAGGTGAAAGAAAGCCACTAAAGTTTATTGAGTGGAGGGAGTTGTATTGTGTGTGTGACATGAATTTTAGCAAAATCAGTTTGGCTGTTAATTGGAGGATGGATTGGAAGGGAGAGAGACTTGAGGCAGCCAGAACTTGGAGGCTATTGCAGTACTTTAACCATGAGGAAATGAGAGCCTCTGACAGAGAATATTTGAGAGATTTTGGCAAAAGAGAAAGTATCAAGAGTTGGCAATAGATTGAATATAAAAAATGAGAGAGATAGTAAGGAATTGATGGTACCTAGAATGGGAGTCTGGGGGACTGAGAGGATTATGATGTCTTGAACAATAATAAGGAAATGTGTAAGAGACTTTGGGGAGAAAGATATTGAGTTCAATTTTGGACAGATTGAGTTTAAGATTCAATCAGTTTAGCGTATCTAATAGGAATTGGAGATGAGTGTGGAGATTAGGAAAGAAGTTAGGACTGAATAAGGAAATAAAAGAATCATCAGTTTATTATGATAATTAAAACTAATGAGCTGATGAAATTATCAGGTGAAATACTTTTGAGCAAGAAAAAAAAAAAGAAGGCCTAGGATAGACCCATTAGTGTGTATAGGCAGACAATGATCTAATAAAGCCAAATTGGAATAAAAAAATGGCCAAACATGTAGGAGGAGAGCCGGGATAGAGCAGTGCCATAGAAACTTAAGAGAGATGATGACATCAAGAGGTTAAGGATAACTGACAATGTCAAATGCTATAGAGATGACATTATAAAGACATCACAATATCAAAATAAAATACAATTAAAAATAGATTTTTCCAACAAAATCAGTAAAACTTTATATAAGTAGCTTGGTATTTGAAAACATTTTAATAAATATCTCCATTAATTACCTTCCTCTTTCATAAGCATCTTCTAAAGGAACATTTTTATTTTTATAATTTGGAAGGAATTTTAAAATCTTTCTTAAGAAATCTTTCTTAAGAAAGCCCCTGATGTGCCTGGTGAATATTAAAATAAAGTAAAATATTAGGAAATATAGGTTTTACCAAAGTTATAATTTCTACCCTTTAGGATTATATTATCAAGACACAAGAATAACATTATATAGATTGTTCATTTTACTTGAATCTTTCCTATTTAAAAACCAGTTTCATCTAACATAGGACTAAAAATATCAGGAGGTTCTAATTTTCTTAGGAAGAGGAAACAACAATAACATTAAATGAAAGGAAATTATAATGTAAAGACTAAAAGTCAACATGTTTTCTCATGCCTGATATGTAAATCTCTTTTTAGCCTAATAGTTATAGCAGTAAGACAAATAAAATAATTTTGCAGTGACATGGCACTTATATTTCAATCAAGATGTGAAGGGAGACAATGAACTTTATTAATTAATGAGTGATATGGTCATACTAATAATTAATTTGACAGATGAGTGATAGATTGACTGGAGTGGGGAGAGAGTTATGTTAGGTAGACCAATGAGAAATGTATAGCAATTGTTCAAGCAAGAGAATATGAGAGTTTGCATTGGGTGGTAGCAATATCAGAGGGGAAGGTAGAGTTTATATAAGATATGCAAAAGTAAAATTGATTGGACATGGCAACAGATGGTTGTAGGGATTGAGAGAGAGAGAGAAGTCAAGGATGATATGTAGCTTTTAAAACTGACTCTCTGCTTATTGGAAAGGGAAGGCTGAGTAGTTTGTTTCTTGTTTCTCAAACATGTTTTTCTTAGGCTACCCTAGTGGGGTAAAGGACATTACTAAGGCTATTATGAGCAGAAAATATGGCAGATTCCTTAAGTTATGAAAGGGATTGACAATATGTGGACAGCAAGAACATTTTAGGAGATTACAAAAAGCCTAATCTTCAATTCACTGGGTATATCCTAAATAGTCAATGAATGGGAAAACTTGGATAGAGTAAGAGATGATTATGCACAAATAACCTGTGACCTGAAATGGAGTGAATAATATTATCTACTTCAAATTGGCTGAAATTTGTCATTAAAAATCACTAATAGGCTAGAAAACAAAAATATCAGCATTACCAATGAGGATGATTTTATCTTATATATCACTGAAAAAAACTGAAACCATTTTCTTTCAGTACTCTTTACTCCTTAATTTCACACTTCAAATCTCTTTTGTATGAAATTTCTTCTTCAGCCTCCCCACAAGTTTGTCTCCCATGCCAGAAATGCTCTCCCTACTCAATTCTGACTTTTGGAACCCAGGAATTCTTTCAGCATTCAGTCCAAAGTGCCAATTAAAGTAACTTTAAGAAGAAATCCTTATTGATTCATTTAATTGTTATATTTGACTTTATTATGTAATAGCATGTATATTTCTATGAACATCTTGTATTTTACTACAACATAATTTCCTTGAGGTTAGAGGCATTCCTCTTTTGTCTCTGAATACTAGCGGTATAAGTGGTGCTCTTGATTGATGGATTGTCACCATGAAAATAAATGTTGATTGGCAAGATTAGAGAAGAAATCAGTGTGGGCAGAGCAAGAGAAACAAGATAAAAGGATGGATGTGATTTGTGTCTTTTGTGTTTTGATTATATTGTTTATTTTCTATGGCATGTTGTTTTTTTTGAAAATATTTTCTATTTTGAATTTTGAATATTTGAATTATTTGAAAATATTTATATTTTGAATCATATTTTCTAAAATCAAATGAGTCATAAAAATATAGATCTCAGAGTTGTCCCATGTATGCTCACTTCTCTTCCATTATACATTGATAGCCATGGTCTCTGAATTTGCTGTATTGCATGATTCATAGTCCTATAGTTTAACTGGCAGAGTAATGGTGATGTTTATTTAGTCATTCTTAGAAAAAAGTTTGGAGTCATTGAAAATATTGTACAATTTTATTAAATGCAATTGAGCCTGATTTTCCTACTCTCATTCAGTATTGTACCACCTTTTTTCAGATTATCTTCTACCTCCATCCATATCTACATATTTTTCATGTAATTTGTAATTTACACGATCTCTTCCCAATTGAAATGTGAGCTTCTTGGCATCAGGGACACTTTTTGCCTTTCTTTGCAAATTCCTTGCTTAGGACATAGCAAGCTTGTTGATTAACTAGCCTTTGGCAATGATGTATGCATACACACACACACACACACACACACACACACACACCCATGCACGCACACACGATTCTGATTAGCCAAGAATGAATGTAAATGGAAGGCTTTTCTGTTCTGGTCAGAAATCCTAAAGGTCTTCCCCTTTCAGTTTTATTCATTTATATAGAATTTTTTCACTAGTGAACAAGAGGCCATTCTTTGTTTCAATTTCTATCAAGCTTTTGAGTATGTCCTTGATCAAACTGAGATCCGGTTAAAGATCTTAGCTTAAAAAGACTAAAGTCTCTCACTGGATGCAAAGTCATCTCTAGTTGTCCTGATCTATATTTTGTCACTGGACCCAGATGGTTCTGGAGGAAAAAGTGAGGGAGGTGACTTTGTACAGCCCTCCCTCATTTAAATCAATTCACTTGAAAGTCATGGCATTATATCTCTCATGAACATTTCTCTTAGAGAATGAAGGATAAATAACAACAATATATAATTCTGGCAAATAAACTAATATGTTTTTATAAGAATAAAAATATCAAAACAGGCAAAACAAAAAGAAATGTTTTTTTTTTTTTTTCCTCTTTTCAGGATGCATTAGTCAATGTCTGTTCCTTGCTAGTAAGGAGAACAAATTTTACTTCCTCTGTTTTGATGGCTTTGGAGATAGAAAGTCCTTGATCACCTGATGAATATAGGACTCTCAGCTAATTAGTCTCCCGGTAGGCAGAAGAAAAAAATCATTCAAAGTAGGTTTTAACATGAAACATAGAAATGTTTCACTTGTACCTGCAAAGTCTATATTTGTGACTTCACCATTTACACACATCCTCCTGGTCACCCAGGTTTGAAAGCTAGCTGTCCTCACTCTCCCTCAAGCCACCCCCCCACATCCAAGTAGCTGACAAGCCATGTGTTTCTACAAGTATCTTTCATAAACCCCCTTCTTTCCTTTGACACCACATTGGTGTAAGTCCTTATGTCTAAATTACTGTACTAGTCTGCTGACTGTTTTCCCTGCCTTAAGCCTGTTCATGCCTGTACATTCTCTACAGAATTGTCAAATTGATCAATCTGAAGCATAAGTTTTACTATCCTCTTCCCTCCCCTCATTCAATAAATTCCTTCAGAATTAAATCTAAAGCTAAAAACTGAATTGAATAAGTTATGGGGTATTAATATAATGGGATATTAATGTTCTACAAGAAATGATTAGCAGGATGATTTCAGAAAGACCTGGAAAGACTTACATGAAATGATGTTAAATAAAGTGAATAGAACCATGAGAACATCGTATATAGAAACAACAAGATTATGTGATGATCAATTATGATGGACTCAGCTCTTTTGAACAATGAGATGACTCAGGGCAATTCCAATAGACTTGTGATGGAAAGATCTGCATCTAGAGAGAGGACTTTGGGGACTGAATGTGGATCACAAAATAGTATTTTCATCTTTCTTGTTGATTTTTGCTAACTTGTTTTTTTCTTTCTTTCTCATTTTTTCCCTTTTTAATGTTTTTCTTGTGCATCATGATAAATGTGGAAATATGTTTAGAAGAATTGCACATTTAACCTATATTGTATTACTTGTTGTCCAGGAGAGGGGGAAGGAGGGAGGGAGAAAAATTTGGAACACAAGGTTTTGCAAGGATGAATGTTGAAAACCATCTTTGCATGTATTTAGGAAAATAAAAAAGCAATTAGTATAAAAAGTTTACTCTAAAACCCTCTGCTTGGTTTTTAAAGCCCTTTGCTATTTATCCCACTCCAGTCTTCTTACACCTAACTCCTCTACATTATGATCCAGTGATCTGTTTGCCAGTCCTCATACATTTCCTCCATTTCCCAACTCTAAGTATTTTCAGATTTTTTTCTTATGCTTGGTATACTCTCCATCCTTCTATCTACTTCTTAGATCGCCTGACTTTTTTCAGGTTTCAGGTTTCACAAAGTTTCACTTTCTGAAAGAAGACTTTCCTAATTCTCTTTAATTCTGAGATTTTTTCCAATTTTTTTTTCTGTACATGTCCTGGTTATATATAGTTGCTTGCAGTTTGTCTCTCTTATTATTCTGTGAGCCCCTTATGATCAGATATGAGATTTTTGGCTTTTTATTTATTTGTATTCCCAAGGCCCAATAAAGTACTTGATACATAGTCAACATTTAATCATGCTTATTTACTTGATTTCAGCACCACCTCTTACCCTTTGTTTCATTCTCTGAAAAGCTGAGTGTCTAATTTTTCTTTAAACGTACTTTCTCAATTTTAGGGAAAAATAGCAGTGAAAAAGAAAGAAAAACCCCAAATCAATTAAAAGGGCGAATAGTAACTAGAGGAGACCAGAGTAAGAAAATAGCAAAAATGCAAAAGGACAGGAAAAAGTAAAAAATGGGCAAAATGTCATTAGTGCAGTGAGAGAGACTGCATTAGGTATGTTAGAGACATTTCTTTTTCTCAAGCTGAATCTCTACTTTTTTCTATCAACATTTATGTCTGAGATATTCTTATATAACCCAGTTTATAAAGTTCTCTTACTCAGAGAGATATAAAGTTGAAAGAAGAAATTGTATCAGCACAAAGAATGCTTCAGGCATATCTTCAGCTAGAAAAATAATGAAGAATGAAAGGGAATATGTAAGTTAGGGTCCCATTAGGAGTGATAAAAGATAGTGGAAGAAGGAAAAAATAAAGCATCTTTTAAACTCTATTGGAGTCACCCGTAGGAAGGCCAGGAGCATGGGCAAATTGTAGTGATATTTCACAAACATCCAGGATCATAATTCAGTGCCTGAGAGAGATTTTTGTGCTTTCTCTCTAGTTAAGCCACTCATCAACTTTTCTTTAAATGTTATAGTAACAGTATGTTCCACTAAAGATTTCTATTCTGACAAATTAAAAGCAATTCCAAAGAAGCAAGTTGAAAAAACCTTTGGACTCTGTCACAGTGAGAATTAGAGACTATAGGACCAGAACCAGAAGATGAAAATAGAAGTCTGGGGCCAGAGTTTTTGTTTTTTTTTCCATTTAAAATTTTTTTATGTCCAGATGACAAAAGCAAACTATTCCTCTATGCTTTGCATCGGACTCATCTACTGTACTTTATTTCAAACATTAGATTATATTTGAAAAACTCCTCAGCATCAATTAATTCTCTTTTTGCCTTTTTCTTCTGGTTTCTTTCTCCTCTCTAAATTTTTTTCTGTTCCCAATTCAGTAGCATCTGTTTTTCTTAGTTATAAAGTCAAACAAGATGAGTCACTTTTACTCTTCTGTTATTGTGTGAAGATTATTGCTGTTATTGTATACAATTCATTCCCGCTTCTGCTTGTTTTGCTCAGCATCAGTTTTTGTCAATCTTTCCAGGCCTTTCTAAAATAATTATGTTCATCAATTTTTATAAAACAATAATATTTCATTATGTTCATGTGTCACAACTTTCTGTCTCTTGCTGATGGACTTTATCAGTAATATATAGAAATGCTGATGATTTGTGTAGTTTATTTTATATCCTGCAACTTTTTGAATTTTTAAATTATTTTTTCTCGTTAAATAAAAATAATCTTTTGGCAGTTTGATTGATATGGCACTGAACAAGTAGACCAATTTAGGAAATTTTGTCATTTTTATTATAATAACTTGGCATCGCCATGAACAACTGATATTTTTCCAATTGTTTAGATCTGACTTTATTTATGTGAGAAGTGTTTTGTAATTGTGTTCATAGGATTCTTCAGTTTGTCTTGGCAGGTAGACCCTAAGTATTTTATTTTGTCTGCAATAATTTTAAATGAAGTTTCTCTTTCTATCTCTTGCTGATGAGCTTTGTCAGTAATATATATACAGATGCTGATGATTTGTGTTGGTTTATTTAATATCCTGCAATTTTGCTAAAGTTGTTAGTTGTTTCAAGTAGTTTTCTCTATGTATATAATTATATCATCTCCAGAGGAATAATTTTATCTCTTCATTTCCTATTCTAATTCCTTTAATTTCTTTTTCTTTTCTTATTGTTAGGGCCAACATCTCTAGTATAATATTGAATAATGATTGTGATAGTAGACATCCTTGTTTCATTCCTGATCTTATTGGGAATGTATCCAGTTTCTTTCCATTCCAAAAAATGTTGGTTTTAAGTAGATGCTGCTTATTATTTTAAGGAAAGCTCCCTTTATCCCTAAGTTCTCTAGCATGTTTTATAGAAATAGGTGCTGAATTTTGTCAAAAGTTTTTTCTGCATCTATTGACATTATCATATTATTCCTGTTGATTTTGTTATTGATATAGTTGATTATTGTAATGCTTTTCCTAATATTGAACCAGCCCCTGTATAAATATAACTTAGTCATTGTGTATTGTCCTGCTGATAAGTTGCTGTAATTTTTTGGCTAATATTTAATTTAAAATTCTTGCATCAATATTCATTAAGTATTAATCTGTGATTTTATTTTTCTCTGTTTTGGCTCTTCCTGGTTTAGGTATCAGTACTATATTTGTGTCATAGAAAGAATTTGGCAGAACTCCTTCTTTAACTATTTTTCCAAATAGTTTACATAGTATTGTTATTAATTGTTCTTTATATGTTTGGTAGCATTTGATAGCATCTAATTCTGGAAAATTTTCTTCAAGAATTCATTGAGGGATTGTTCAATTTGTTTTTCAAAAATGGAACTAGTTAAGTTATTTATTTCCTCTTCTCATAATCTGGACAATTTTTATTTTTGTAAATATTCATCCATTTCAATTAGATTGTCACATTTCCTGGCATACAATTGGGCAAAATAAGTCCTAATTATTGCTTTAATTTATTTTTCATAGGTGACAAATTTACCATTTTAATTTTTGATTCTGGTTATTTGTTTTTTTTTCTTTTTCTACTCAAATTAACTAAAGATTTAACTATTATGTTCACTTTTTCATAAAACCAACTTATTAATTGGTTTAATAGTTTTCTCAATTTCAATTTTATTAATCTCTCCTTTGTGTTTCAGATTTCTAATTTGGTATTTGGTTTTTTAAATTTGTTCTTTTTCTAACTTTTTTTAGTTGCATACTCAATTCATTGAGCTCCTCTTTTTTATTTTATTCATGTAACTACTTAGAGATTTAAAATTTCCCATAAGAGTTGCTTTGGCTGCATCCTATAGGTTTTGGATTGTCATTCTCTTGGAAGAAATTATTGTTTTTGTGATTTATTATTTGACTCATTCATTCTTTAAAATTAGAATATTTATTTTTCAATTGGTTTTTAGTCTATCTTTGCTTGTCCCTTTATTGAATATAATTTTTATTTCATTGTGATTTGAAAAGGAAGCAATTACTATTTCTGGTCTTTCTGCATTTGATTGTGAGGCTTTTATGCCTTAATACATGGTCAAATTTTGTATAGGTACCATGTACTAT
This sequence comes from Antechinus flavipes, assembly GCF_016432865.1. Classification (NCBI taxonomy): domain Eukaryota; kingdom Metazoa; phylum Chordata; class Mammalia; order Dasyuromorphia; family Dasyuridae; genus Antechinus; species Antechinus flavipes. Next base: position 488,956,815 of record NC_067398.1, on the reverse strand, counting down.
CATGTACTATTCCTTTCTGTTACTATTTATATGATAGATCTTTAGAGATCTATCATATTTAAGTTTTCTAGGATTTTATTAGCCTCTCTAATTTCTTTTTCATTAATTTTATGGTTATATTTGGGTAATTCTGAGAGGGGAAAGCTTATATAGTTTTGCTATCTATTTCTTCCTGTAAATGGCTTAATATTTTCTTTAAGAATTTGAATACTCTACTACTTGGTGCATATACATTTGCTACTTCATTATTTATGGCACCCTTTAACAAGATGTAGCTTCTTTCCTTTTGTATTTTCATTAAATCCATTTTTACCTTTGCTTTATCTGAGATCAGAATTGTTCCCCTCTCTAGATTTCTTTACCTGTTCCCAATCCAGGAACATATTTGTCTGTCTTAGCTACAAGGCCAAATGAGGTGAGTAGAAGTGATTTGAACAGTGGAAACTGAATCCAGTAGTCCCACATTTTGTTTCATTCTTTAGGGTTTTGATTTTTCCTCAGTGAAGTGAAAGTTGAGATTGCAGTAAGAAGCGGTTTTTAATCCTGTCTCATTTATTCACTGGTTGTATGACCACGAGCAAATATGTGAAATCTCTTCTCAGTTTTTTCATTGTAAAATGAGAATTATAATAGTCACTTCTTTTTTCAATTTTAAACAATATTTTCTTTTTCCATATACATGCAAAGATAATTTTCAACATTCCCTTTTGTAAAATCTTGTATTCCAAATTTTTCTCCTTCTCTCCTCCTCTTTTCCCTCTCTGAGACAGCAAGCAATTCTCTGATCTAGGATAACCAAGCACAATTCTTCTAAACATATTTTCACATTTGTCATGCTGTGCAAGAAAAATCAGATCAAAAAGAAAAAAAAGAAAGAACAAAATCCTACCAAGCAAACAAACAATAGCAAAAAGGTGAACATACTATTCTTTGATCTACATTCAGTCTCCATAGTTCTGTCTCAAGACGCAGATGGTACTTTATATCACAAGTCTGTTGAAACTTCCTTGAACCACCTCATTGTTAAAAAGAATCAAGACTATCATAGTTGATTATCACATGATTTTGTTGTTATTATGTACAATGTTCTCTTGGTTATGTTCACTTTACTTAGCATCTGTTTATCTAGGATTTTTCAGGCTTTTCTGAAGTCAACCTGCTCATCATTTCTTATAGAACAATAATATTCCATCACATGCTTATAACATAAGTTATTTAGCCATTTATTAACTGAGGGGTATCTCACTCAATTTCCAGTTCCTTGCTACTACAAAAAGGGCTGCTACAAATATTTTTGCACATGTGGGTCCTTTTCCCTCTTTTATGATCTCTTTGGGATACAGAAGCAGTATGTAGCAAAGTTCTTTGGGCATAGTTCCAAATTGCTCTTCCGAATGGTTAGATCATTTTACAACTTCACCAACAATGCATTGGTGTTTCAGTTTTATCACATCTCCTTCAACACTTTTCATTATTTTTTCTTGTCATCTGAGCCAATCTGAGAGGTGTGAAGTAGTATGGCAGAGTTGTCTTCATTTGTCTCTCTCCAATCAATAGTGATTTAGAAATTTTTTTTTTCATATCACTAGAAATGGCTTTAATTTCTTCCCCTGAAAATTGTCTGTTCACATATTTTGACTATTCATCATTTGAGGAATAGGAAACAAATAAGGTTGTGGTGAGAAAACACTTTAAAAATCATAAATTAGTATATTGATATTAATCTAAATGAAATAGCTTAGGGCTAGTGGATGGAAGGAGTAGTAGATCTGAATTCAGGAAATCTGTGTTTCAAATCCAACTCTGAAACTTGATATCTTCAGAACATTATAGAAGCTACTTCACCTGGTGAAAGTCCAATCAATTTTCTCTTTTTCCTAACTGAGGGAGTTTGAGTTAATCAGTTGTTTTTATTTAAAATTATTCACAGCATAGTAGTCTTTCTATAAGGTATCGCAGGATGCTTGTGTGCAGTCATTTTGGTCGTGTCCAACTTTCCATGATTCCATTTGGTATTCTCTTGGCAAAGATACTGGAATGGTTTGCTTCTTCCTTCTCTAACTTCTTTTACCAATGAAAAACTGAGACAAACAGGATTAAGTGACTTGCCCAGGGTTACACAGCTAGTAAGTGTCAGAGGCTAGATTTGAACTCTGGAAGAGGAATTATCCTAATTCTAGACTAGTACTCTATGCACTCCTTATAGTTGCACCTTATTAACATTTAAGTTGGCAATAAAAATGCATTAGTGTGTGAGTGATTTCTAGACCCTTTACTGGCCTTTGGATTCTGCCATCTCTTTTTTCCCCCCAGGCAGAAATTCTAAATTCTTGCTTAGTTCCACCAGGAGCAGACTATAAGCCTAAGAAGAAACTTAAAACTCAGGCTCTGTTTCCTCCAATAAACCCAAGTGCCAGAGAGTGAAGGTCTGGAGCCTTGATCTTCTTCTTGGTCTCTAGATATGTGAATACTTCCTTCAGAAGTGATTTAATTCTGGAAATCTCAAGTCTCATAGCTGTTGGGGACAGATTGATTTTTCACTTAAAAAAAGGATATTTACAAAATGTTAGAGAGTTTACAGTTAATTTGACCTAAAAATCCTATTCCATTCCTACCATCCTTTATAGGAAAGGAAACAGATACAGAGATTACACACAGCTAGTTAGTATGGTACAAGGTCACATAGTTGGAGGTAAAGATAGGATATAATCCAGGTCTTCTGGTACTAATTCTAGTATACTTTTCATGATGTCATGATTTATCCACTTTTAGCTTTCATAAATGACATCATTTGGTTTACAACCTATTCTCAAAATTTTTACTTATATTTTCTATGACTAGTTCTGAGTTTCTCCTATGAATATCCAATTTATAATGAACTCAGAATTTTCTGCTCTAGAGTCCATCTGAAGAAATATAAAATTTCTGGTTCTTAAACCAAAGGAACATTGGGGGAGGAAGGAAATGCTATCTCTTTCACATCTTCCATCCCTCAGGATTAAGCCAATAGAAAAAAAAATTCTTCATTATCACTTCTCAGAAAGCTAGCAGGCTATGGAAGGAACTTGCTACCAGCTTCACGAATGTTTTGGATCAACAGTGAGGACAAACATGTCCTTCAGTGGGGTTTATCCCTTCATTCCTGTGATGAGCTCTGTAACTTGCCTCAAGAATTCCATGTTATCACCCACAGAAACTTTGCAAAATCTCCAATTCCTGTTATTATCTCTATGTTATTGGTTTGCAATTAGTAGCCAGGTGGTTAATAGGCAATACTTAGGCTGGCTTCCATTTCTATTCTCACCTCTTTACTATGATTCTAAAAGGAAAGGCTAATAATATGTTAAATAATTATGCCCCTTTTTATGCTTTGCTTTGGGGATTTTATTAACAAACCTATTCTCCTTCCTTCAACCTGCAATATTCCCTTCTACTTCTCTCTTATTCATCAGGAATTTCCTGATTTTAAGAAAAATAAAAGAAAATATCCTTGGAGTCTAGAAGACCTGAGTTCAAATCCAGATTAAGATTCTTACTTGTTGTGTGACTTTGGGCAAGTCATTTGAACCCAATTGTTCCCAATAAAAGAAAGTCTTCAAAATAGCCAAATTTTCCCCAACTGGATTGTAGAAGTACAATTCAATCATTAATTCTTAAGGAATTGTATAAATATCCATGGAGATCCTCCAGACCTTTTTAATGGTTCTGTGAGGTTAAAACTATTTTAATGCTAATTCTAAATTGTTTAAATTTCTAATAGAATAAATTTCAATGGATGTAACCCACACAAACAAAAGCTCCTCAATAAATTTTTGTGTCTAAAATGTTGATGAATCCAAAAAGTTTGAGAACCACTGAATTAAATGAACAAATAATGAGCAAATAATCAGATTCATTTTAAAAACTATTTTCTGTGTGTGTGTATGTGTGTGTGTGTGTGTGTGTGTGTGTGTGTGTATGTGCATGTTGGATAAGACTTCATTAAGAGAGGCTTGCTTTTGGAGAATGGAATGATAATAAACATAATCTCAATAATCTCAAATTATGCATATTGCTGAGTGATTTGCATGTATTATATTTGCATGATTGCATATATCTCATTCAAGCGGCACAACAACTCTGAAAAATGGGTAATAATGATATTATCATCTTTATTTTACAGATGAAGTGACTGAGCCTCAGAAAAGTGAAGTGGGTTAGTAAGGGTCAGAGGTGGTTTTTCTAGGTCTTTCGAAATTCAGATATATTATTCACAATGACAAGTGCTTGTAATTGCTCAGAAACTCAATAGTATTGGAAAAGGAAGGTGAAATTCCCAAGAGAGACAAAAACCAAATGCAGAAGAAGCAAAACTGCCACCAACTGAGCTTTTCACAATCTAAACAGGTCTCAGGTAGGGAGAGTAATAAAAGAAATTGGGAGCATATGCTGTAATAAGGCTTTGCTCTGACAATTCAGTCATCATGAAAGCTCCCCTGGGATTTGTTGCTATTTTTCTAAAACTTTCTATTCCCAACTTTTCTGTCTTTTATTTCTGTTTCTATAAGCCTATTCCTTAATTCCTAAAATGTATTTTTATTCCATTTTTAAAAATTCTTCATGCTCCTTTGCCTCATATTCTTGAGGAAACTCTAGAATTTTTAAAAGTTCTCTCCTTGGGCATCACCTCTGCTGTCAACCTGCTCCATTACTCTGTTCTCACCATGCTGAATAAGTGCCTTCTGAAGCAGCACCTGCCAGGAAACAACTGTTTTTGGAGATTTCAGCTTGACATACAAGAAAACAGATTGAGCAATAGGACTTTTTTTTTTTTTTTTTTTGTAGGGCAAATTCAAGGTAGACCCAAAAAGTATAGACTGAGATTCAGCTACAGGAAATGGGGGCACTCCTCTTTCCCTTTTAATTTTCCCTTCAGGATATTCCCATTTCTATTTTTTATGGATATTTACTATGGAATTATGCCTGCTATTTCTATCTTCCATGCTAACTTTCCTAATTATAGATAATCCCCAAAGAATTGGACTGCAACCATCCTTAAAACTGTGGCTTTGTGAAAACCCCTGAAAAGCAGAGTTGGGCTGCTTATTTTCTAAAGTAATATTTTTCTGAATCCACATTCATTGTCATCTATTACGTAGAATCTTTAGCTTAAATGTTAAATCCAAATGTCGAGTAATATCTGCACTATAGAAGCACAACTATCATCTTCATAAGTATGATTATATTTGCTCTTCTGTGATTAAAGGTAATATTTTAGTGAGGTTTTATGTATTGACAAATAGCAACTGACATCTAAGTAACATCATAAGGTTTTGTAAAATACTTCACTTACATTAACTTGTAACCATTTTTGTGAGATAAACACCTTCTATATAGCCTTATCTTCATATTAAAGAAGAGGAAATCAATGCTTAGAGATATAAAGGGACCTGCTATTCAGGATTATAGGGAAGATCTGAACTGTTCCTAATGTGAAAGGCAACTTTTAAGCCTGTCATGCTGTTGCCTATACAGATGTTGACTTTTACTCTAAAATGACTTCAGTATACATTTATTCTAAAATATCTACTAAAAACAATCTTTGCTATAAAATTTGTGTGTGTGTGTGTGTGTGTGTAAAACTTAAGGTTCTTCAAATTTAGTTTGACATTGGTAAATTGCCCAGGTAACTTAGAAGATACTTGAACTGTGCAGAAAATGGTTTCAGCCTGCTTTGTCTTCTTAAAATCCCTTTATTGGGAAGGGTCAGAGTCTAGGGGATTTCTATTTGTTTGTAGATTCCTTGACACAAGATTCATCTAGACTAGTTTTGTGTGTGTGTGTGTTTTTTGTTCGCATGCATGTATGCATGTGCTCATTACTATAAAAAGTGAAACATAAAAACTTAAATGAAGCTCATTAGTGAGCATAAATAAATAAACAAGACATTGAATTGAAATGTGATTTTTTTTTCTAGTAATTTAGGTATGAAAGTTAGCTTAAACTGACAGATAAGTTTATAAGTTGATAATATAAGTTTATCAGAATCTCCATTCATTTTCTGTATCTTTTCTCTTTTTGTGTCCTACTTAATCTTCTACCAAAAATATACAGCAATAGAGAGTGTGATTATTACTTTTTAATGCTTTTTTATTTTTCAAAGTTCTTTCTCATATTCTGAGTCACCCTGAAGGGAAGGATCAAATAAATATAATTGCCCTCTTTTTACTTATTTAAGCCAGTTATTTTTTGAATAACTCACATTTATACAATGCTACAGTATTATGCACATAGTAGATGCAAAATATTTTTGTTGAAATGTATTGACTTGCCTTATAGGCACAATCTCACTTGAGCCTCAAAAAACCAGATGGGAAAGGCAGTATAAACAATATTATCATCATATTGCCAAAGAGGAAATTGAGGCAAACAGAAGGCAACTGATCTGCCCAAGGTCATGCAGCTAATTAATGGAAAAGCCAGGACTAGGTTCTTTCTCCTGCTTTCTGATTCACCATTCAGTAACATGTGTGATTCCAGTCAAAAACAGGGAGCTTTGATTGAAGAGTGTATGAATAATAGAGAAGTGAGATTTCACTTTCATCAACAGAGAAAGGTAAGAAAAAATTGCCTTCTTATCAGTGAAAGTTAAAATCATCTCTTGTAGATCTGCCACTTCTTAGTAGATTTATACTTAAACTATTAGATCATTTCTTCAAGGCTGAGTCCCTGGAGATTTGGCAGAGATCTTTTTGTTTTTCATTTTTAGCAAAGTACCATGTCAAGGACAATAGGAGGGACATCTCAATTTGGTGAAATCAAAGCTATTCGCTTTTGAGTAAATCAGTAATTTAAAAATTCTGAAAATGGCTAAAGATCACTGACTTTCCAAATTTGTTATTCAAAATAGGTTTTTTTGTATGGGAGATTATATTCATGCTATAGGTATGACAATACAGAAATTGGTGTTTGTATGCACAAATATATTGAATTGAGGGAAGAGAAGAATGGAAATTTTCTACCTTGTAAAATTTACTCAATGGAGAAAATTTGAGTAACAATACTGTTTTGTAGTGATAGAGTTCTTTGCTAGAAGACCTCAAAAATATCATTATAGAAGTGAGGCCAATAACAAATAAAATCTACCCTAATATTATAAGTAGCAAAATGGGCACAGAGAGTCTTAGGATCCTACTAAGATGAAAACCAACTCAGGAAATTAAAGAAACTCATTTTTTCTGACTTCCAAGTCAGTTTATTTCAGTATAAACAAAACCTTTTCCTAAAAAGTGACTTAAGTTGTTATGAATATAAATTAAATCATAATTATTCACATATACATGGTGATTTAAATTTTGAAAAACATTCCAATGGCCTACTGCAAAAGTGGTAGCATAGAATATTATTGTTTCCATTCAACAGAGGAGGAAAATGAAGTTTAGAATGTTTAAGTGTTTTGTGCTAGATTACTCAGCTACCAAAGAACAGAATCAGAATGTAAATTTAGGTATCCTGATTTCAAGTTCCTTTTCTCTCATATCCATCATGTCTCCCCTCAAGCAAATTGAAGGAGTCACTTGGATGAAAAAATTCAGTTTGGTCTCTAAAACCAATCAAATATCAGTGAACGACTATCTGAGACAGAACAAAGAGAAAACAATTTCAACACATTTGAACAAAGGTGAGAATCCTTTACCCATGTGCAGCAGAACTGATGGCTAGCCAGGGTTTGTTTTTAGAGTTCAGTCGCTCTCTGATGAAGTCTGCAGGGCCCTATGATTGAATAATCGGAATGAATGTCAGACTTGACAGCCAGGAATCTACTCCTTAAAACTGCCTCAGGAAGCTGTTTGGGTAAGGTATCACAGTCAGCCAGCACGTGTTATATGTCATAATTTTCTTTGTAACTAAATTCACAATTTTTAAGAAATGGGATGAAATTAAGAAGACAGATTTTAGATGGCTAATTCAATTCTTATATGGGTTTTTAGTTTTTGGTTTTTTTTGCCTTCTCCTCTTCCCCATAATTCAATTTGCCATTTATTTAAAAAAGAATAAGAAAAAAAGCCAAATCAAAATAAATAAGGGCAAACATAATTCCCTCCCATCTTTCCCCCCAGTTTTTATTTTTGAAAGGGGAATTAATAATGATGTTGTTCCCACACCATTGCCATTTTGAGCAGAAATCCTGGGGAATCCTAAGGGGAAAAAATTGCATTCACAAACCACCCAAACAGTTTGGGGGATACTTGAAATGTGAAAGAAGGGAGGTGGGGGGCTCAGTTTGCTGTCACTTTTGATTTTTTTTTTTTTTTGCACAGGGGTCAGAGTTGAGAAACATCTCTCTGTTTGTTGATTCTTTGCCACAAGATCCATATGGACTAATTTTGGCCCTCTGGGTTTTTCCAGAAGAAAGAGAACCTAATTTTTTTGTTCAAAGAAATTCACATACCCTTTGGATACACTTCAGATAAGCACAACCCTAACCTGAGTAGCTTTTGATGTTTGCTCGTTAGTCCACTCAAAAGGAAAAATGAACAAGGGTAAAAAGGAATTTCCATACAAAATTAGGTTATTATTACTTAGCAGTCATGATATATTGGCAATCATGTCTCTGGCAAATTCCAAGCCTTCAGTCTGTGTGAGTGACTCCTTCAGATGTGTTTGCTGTTCCTCTAAGAGAATTGGGAGGAGTACATGGACTTTACCCTCTATAATGAAAGCACCATTGTAGAAGGACCTTTGATAACACAATTTAAAAAGCCTTTTAAAACCCAGCGCCTCCTCTTCTAATTGCCAGGCAAGATATTGCCATCAGAGGACCAGACTGCTCTTTAAAAGGTTTTCAAATGATGGTGTGAAGAACTAAAATACTGTCATCTGAAAGCATTTTTTTTTCAGCTTTTTCCCCTTCCAAATGTACTCTTCCTTCGTATGCAAGGAGTAGGTTCTGGGCTTTGTCTATAATAAGCCAGTGAATGGTTGGTGAGTTTTTGATGTTAGAGTAAAAGCATGAGGCCCTTTTCAGTATTGTGCAGAGCTCAAATTAAGGTGACTTGCAATTGTCCATGGACAAGAGAGGAAAAGTCTAAAGATCAGGAGATCTGGAGAATATTCTGGACTTCACTGAGGACTCTGAGCAGAACAGGAAGGCAGGTTGCTTCATTGGGGAATGTCTCAGTTTTCTCCATCTCCTTCTTTGACTATTGGGATGATTGGTAAAAAAAAATAGATTTAGTTCTCAAGCAAAAGATGCCATATAAAATAAACTCAATGCTAAAGAAATAATAATCTGTTGTTCTTTAAACCTCTCTCTCTCTCTCTCTCTCTCTCTCTCTCTCTCTCTCTCTCTCTCTCTCTCTCTCTCTCTCTCTCTCTTAGTTTAAAGCCCAGAGACATCAGGGTAAGAAGTCCTCTGGAAGACAGAATACAGTGAAACAATTATTTCTCCTATATTGGTGAACCTTATTTTATATTAATACTACCAAACCTAAGTACTCTAATGATTCTGTTATTTCACTGATGTGGATATTCTCTCCACTAATTCAGATTACCATCTCTCTATGCCTTCTATTCTGTTTTCCAATATTTATTTCTAAGAATCTATTCAACATTTGCATGTATGGAAAATGGACCATGAGGGTTTACATTATACTATTTGGTGAATATTAATGGAGCACATATACTGCCATTGGTTATTCTTAGCTTATATTCTTTGACCAAAACCATCATTTTCTCCTTATAGTTGTGCATTTTTTTTCTGACATCTTTTACACTGACTCTCCTGCGTAATTTCTCATTTGTAATATATTATATCCTACTCATTATGCATCTCTTCATTGTCCTTTGGGGATCTTTACTTCACTTCCTTAGAGATAATATAATTCTATGACTCATAGTCATTCAACATCACTGGAACAATATTGGTACTAAAAATGATGGGCCTCTGTTTCAGGGAAAAGTTAGGTACAAAAATAAATGTTTTGTTTTCCAAAGATGGTTATTCTCCTTTCCCATTTTCAGTGTCAGTAGCTTCTCTGTATAGGGCAAGAAGAATTTGTTTTAATTGCATTCCATCCATATATTTTTATTCATTTTTATTCTTTCATCTAGTTTGATATTTATTTATTTTTATAAGTACAATTACATTAAACATTTCCATATTAATCATTTTGTACAAAAATACTCATATAAAAGAAAAAAGAATGAAAGAAAGTAAAGCATATCTTGCTTTAATCTATATTTAATGAATATTATTTCTCTGGAGGTGGAGAATATTCTTCATTATTCGTTTTTTGGAATTATTTTTGATTGTTGTATTGCTGAGAATAGCTAAGTCATGCACAGTTCTTCAACATTCAACTGTTACATGTACAATGTTCTCCTAGTTCTTTTCACATCACTATGCATCAGTTTATTTAAGTTTTTCCCAGATTCTCTGAAATCATCCTGGCACAATACAATTATTTACCACAACTTGTTTAGTCATTACCTAATTGATGGGCATACCTTTAATTTCCAATTCTTAGCTACACAAAGAGAGCTGCTATAAGTATGTTTGTACAAATAGGTAGTTTTCTCTTTTTTTGGATGTCTTGGGGATATAGATCCAGCAGTGATATCGTTGGGCAAAAGGGTGTGCACAATTTCAATACCTTTTCATCTTAGTTCCAAATTGCTCCCCAAAATGGTTGGATCAGTTTATAAATTCACCATTGGTGCATTAGTGTAACAGTTTCCCCACATCCATTCCAACTTCCAATATTTTCCCTTTTTTTTTTTTTTTTTTTTGGTTATATTAGCCACTCTGATAGATATAGGGTGGAATCTCAGAGTTGTTTTAATTTGCATTTTTCTGATCAGTAGTGATGTAGAACATTTTTTTCATATGACAACAGAGCTTTGATTTTGTTTGTAAACTGCCTGTTAATATCCTTGGACCATTAATCAATTGAGAATGACTTTTATTTTTTGTAAAATTGACTCAGTTTTCTATATATTTCAAAAATGAGTGCTTTGTAAGAGATACTTGTTGCAATTTTCCCCCTCAGTTTTCTGCATTCTTTTTAATTTCAGTTACATTGGTTCTCTGTGTGCAAAACCTTTTAAATTTTATATAACCAGAATTATCTGTTTTACATTTTGTAATGCTCTCTATATCTTCATTGGTCCTGAATTCTTCCCTTTCCCACAAATCTGACAGATAACTATTTCATACTCTATTAATTCATTTATGGCATCACCCTTTATGTGTATCCATCATGTATCCATTTTGACTTTATCTTGGTATGCAGGTGGAGATGCTGATCTTTACCTAGTTTCGGTCATACTGTGTTCCAGGTTTCCCAATAGTTTTTTTTTTTTTTCAAATACTGAGATTTTTTCTAAAAGTTGGATCTTGGGTCTTTCATACACTAGATTACTATGATCATTTACTATTATGTCATTTGTACCTAATTATTCTATTGATTCACCACTCTATTTCTTAAGTATTTCTTGCCAGTTATTTTATAATTACTGCTTTATAATATAGCAGGAGATCTGATACAGTTAGGTCATTTTTTTAACATTTTGTTTTCACTTATTCCCTTGATACTCAACTTTTGTTTTTCCAGATGGATTTTGTTATTTTTCTATGTCTATTTGATATTTATCTTGATCTCTTCTCTGATCATTCATTGGTGTAATTTTCTGCAGATAGCAGATTATAGAATGACTCCCCATTTTTCTGAATGCCTCAGAAAAATAATTTCTGAACTAATAAAATGATGATAAAATAATGAACTTCACTTTTTATGATATTATTTGGTTTTCATTTTGCCTGTCCCCAACTGCCTTATATTTATTTTGTATCCATCATATATATATACACATACATACTTTGGATATACACTTACTTTATATATATTTATGTAATGTCCAGAGTAGCTTTCTGGAGGGCCTTGGTCTCAGCAAAATAATCACTACAAGAATAGTCAGAAATAAAGTCCAAAGTCTTTATTGTCCCTTACAGAGTCTGTGGATGTCATAGTCTGACCCAGTCTCCCTCCACCCCAGTCCGTCAGTCTGTCAGTCTAACTTCTGTCTGATTTCCTATCCCCAGTTCTTATATACCCTAGTACAATTACATTATTACAGCATACTGAATATGTGTGAACTAGACAACTATTACATCATCATGGTAAGTACTAAGTATATGTAAACTAGATAATCATTGTCTCATCAATTCCTCTCAGTTTACACCTTGCTTCAAGTATACTTCTTTCAAGTATACTCTCCAGAGTTCATACATACATATATACATACATACATATATATATACACACACACACATATATATATATATACACATATCTATATGTGTATATTTATACATATACATATGTATTTGTATCTTTTCCCCCCATAGAAATATAACCTTGAGCACAAGGACTATTTTATTCTTGCTTTTGTATGCTCAGCCGCTTCATAGACCCTGGTCCAATGATAACTATTTAATGCATTATTGTTGATTAGGTTTCATCATACTGTTCTCTTTTGATCAAAATCTATTCAACCATAGTGTGTTTTTTGTGTGTGATACATTGCAGATATACTCCAAGATTATGTTTGGGTCCTCTTCTTTCTCTCTTTACTTTTTCTTTCTTGGTAATCTCATCAGTTCCTGTGAATTCAATTATTGCCTTTGCTCAGATGGCTCCCAGATCTCTACATTCTGTCTTACTTTTTCTCCTGGGCTCCAATTCTATATCAAAGCTGTCTATTAGACATTTACAACTGGATATTCCACAGGCATTTACCATCTAAAATTTTGCTATTTTTCCTTTATCTCCCAAACTTACCCCTCATCACATTCTTTCTAAATTTCCTATTTATTTTGAGGGCACATCCATCTTTCTTATTCCTAGGGTTTAAAACCTTGGAATTATTCTTAATACTCAACTCTCCTTCTCCTTCCATTTCTAATCAATTGTCACATCTTTTCAATTGTATTTCTACAACATCTATTGCATCCATTTTTGTGCCTGGACTAATCCAATGATTTGTCTCTCAGTTCCCAATTACTCCTCTCTCAAATCCATTCTCCAAAAAGTTGCTATAAAATTAATTTTAAAATACAGATCTGGTCATGTCATTTCCCTGCTCAAAAAGTACCAGTGTTTCCCTGTTTCCTAAAGAAAAAATACAAACTCTTCTATTTGGCATGTGAAGTTCTTCTAAATCCAGTTCCAGCCTATCTTTATAGATTTATAATCTATTGCTTTCCTTTATGACCACTTTGGTTCAGCCAAATTTGATCCACTTATTCTTGCCACAATTCTGCAATATATCCTAGACTGAATGACCTTTTACCATGCTTATTGCTTTCTCTTGGATACTTTCTAGTATTTCTTATAAGTATTATCAGATTGGACTAAGGAAGGTCTAGGTTCAAATTCTACTTTTGATACTGTGTCTGTGTGACCTTGGAAAGTCCCTGTATCACAAACAACTCCATAGAATTTTTCTACTAAATAATTAATGGATTGGGATTTGTATTGGTGAAAGAAATTTCCTATAATCACAAATCCTATATGTACTAGTAATATGTCAGATTTCTCTAATATTTATGCTATTTATGAAAGACTATAAATTATTAATAATTATTCTGCTTCAGAGAATTACAATATCAAAATATATTTTATCATTATTTACATAATAATCCCTAGAATGATGTTCTTACTCATAGTTGGTGATTAATGAAGTTTTTCTGAAGGCATTAATGAGTGAATGAATGAACTCTGGAGTTACCAAAAATTAATGTAGCATATTTCATGAAGAATAATGAAGATGTTCAACTCCAGGTTAAATATATTTCTAGAGTTGTTATGTGAAATGTAGAAATCTCTAAAAATGAAAAGTTTCAATAAATACTTTCATATTCTGAATATTCACTAGCAGTATGAATGTGGGAATAATTTTCATTTATTCCATCTTATTCCAAAGGAGATCTAATTTTAAATTTCTGCTTATAAAATTATTGTTATGTAGTCTTCATTCTATATCTTCCACTGGATAAGTTACCCCACGTCAATTAGTTCAACACCTGGGACTTAATGTTAGAATAACACAAGAATTCCTGGAGGTTGTGGACTCCTCTTAAGGTGGGCACAGTAGAGGCTCTCAGTACCCATTAGAGAAAAGACTGAGTAATTTCCAGGGAGCTGTTTGAGTAAAGTGGACACTGCTGCTTTGAGTCTTGACCAAATAGTATCTTTAATTCACCAATTCAGTATTATTCTGCTGGAGATTGTTGGAATCTTTACAAACTGTTAAGTCATTAGAGTTGATAGAGACAACAATTATCTAATTTAGCATGGTTCAGTATCATTGATCTGATCTTACAAGGAGATGTTTTGGGCCAGAACCTGAAACAAGGTACTAAGTAGAACTAATAGAAACAATGCTTGTGTTCACACCTTTAGAGAGCTCATATAAGCAAGAAGTATTTAAGTATTCATTGGAGTTCACAAGTATGGGAGATTCACAAAGTAAATTTTATAACTTTGTGAATTCACACCTCCCCTGAAGTTCTCAGAGTGCACTCTGGAAGAAACCCATAATCGTTCTCTCTTGCATCCCACAATCCCCCTCTTGAAGAAGGAACATAAATAGAGCTTCAGTGAGCCCAGTCAGAGAGTTCAGCTAAATTAGATTGGAGAGGAGCACGCTGGGACAAATGCAGAGCACTCTGGCAGATTGAGAGCCAGAAGCCCTCTCTCAGAGGCAAGGGAGATTTATTCAGTTTTCCACTTGGCTGCTGGTGGCTGAAGAAAGCAGAAGCAGAAGCAAAGGACAATCTGCAAGAGCTCTTGGAACCAAGCAGAGAGATAGGCCTCAACTAACCGGGCTATTTTGGAAGAAGAAAATAAACATTTGCATTTTTACCAGCTGGCTGCATTTTGGGTGACTATTACTCTTAACTGAAATTAAGGCTACCGCCAGAAAACCTCCCCGAGAAATCTGCTCTCACCCAGAGAGAACCATTCTTATATATTATAAAGAAGAAAAACACCACATTTTTTTGCTTGAACAGGGACTGACAGACCCCTCAGTGGATTTCAGTGGAAAAACCTCTGATCCTGAATCCAGTGGAAAAGTCTCCTCAACCCAGAAATTAGGGTGAGTACAACAAAGAAATTTTGTTAAAAGAGTTAAAGTAGAATTTCAGCTAAGATGAAATAGATATTTAGAAAACAGTCTTCTGTTTCTGTTCAAGGAAAATGTTTAGAGAGTATTGTCAAACTTATGGAAAGCCAAGGTTTGATTATAATTTTGGAGCAGATCACTGAATTTTTAGAAACCATAAAGAACGTATGTTCTTGTTTCTCTCTGGAAAAAGAATTGGACCTAGACAAATGGGAATTAGTAGGAGAGGATCTTTGTCAATTCTATAATAAAAATGGACTTAACTCAATTTCCAAAGACATACTTAATACATATAATTTAATACAATTGGCTATAAGAAATTATTTAAATGTTAGAATGAAGAAAAAGAAGAAACAGCAGGAAGGAGAAGTGCCAATTAAACCAGGTGAAAAGAATGGAGTTAATTACAATTCTGAGTGTGATACTAAATAGCAGGAGGAATTAGATCATTCCACATCTCATGACCCTCCCCCCTCAATTAACCCTTCATGGTAAAGGAAGAAAAGGGAGGAAGAGAGGCAGAAACACAGTCAGCTTCTCCTGTAAAGCAGAATATGACAAGATTAGAAGAGGCATTAATTAAAGCAAAAAAATGAAGGAGAAGACATATCTGATTTTACAAATGCATATCCTGTGATTGAAAAGCTTGACTCTTCAAGTCAAAAAGAGAGAAAATATACTTCTTTTAATTTGGAAAAAATTAAAGATTAGAAAAAAGGTTGTACTCTTTATGGGGCTACATCCTCTTACATGAAGATGTTACTAGATAATTTGTCTTATGAAATCTTAACCCCTGAATGACTGGGAATCCATAGCTAGAACATGTCTAGAACCGGGACAAAATTTATTGTGGCTTTCGGAGTTTCATGAATTATGTAGGATTCAAGCCCAATGCAACAGACAAACAGGAGCTATTGGGCAAATCACTTTTGACCAACTAGCTGGTGAAGGTCAGCAAAGAGAGAATTCAGAACAGATTTATTATCCCATACCAATGTATGAGCAAATTTCTAAGGCTGAAATAAAAGCTTGGAATTCTCTCCATGGACAGAAAGATGGCAGTCAAGCTTTCACAAAAATAGAAAGGTCCCAATGAACCTTTTGCAGATTTTGTGGGACGTTTGCAAACAGCTGTAATAAGAACCATTGGAGACAATGCAGCAACAGAAATAATGATGAGACAATGCAGCAACAGAAATAATGATCAGACATCTGGCTAAGGAAAATGCCAATGAGATTTGCAAAAGAATTATATGGGGACTAGACAAAGATGCTCCTTTAGAGGAGATCATAAGGCACTGTGCCACAGTGGGCACAAATGTTTATTATACTCAGACTATGATGAACATGGAAAGACAGAGTCCCTCTTGGCAAGGGACTTTTAGAGAAACTCGTTGATGTTTTCAGTGTGGAAAAGTTGGACATTTGAGAGCTCAATGCAGATACAGAGATAGAATGAGAAGACAGGGTGAGAGAATAAAACCCAAAAGGAGATGAAATAGATCTTTGAAGACCAAAATGGCTCAATCACTCTAGGTTTGACTAAGACCTTCTTTAGAAAATCAAAAAGCAGTTTTGATTTTCTCTTGAACTAAAGTCAGAAAGAAATGTCTTATTGTTTTCAAAATTAATATATATTTGTATGTGTATATATATATGCATACATACACACACACACACACACACACACACACACACACACATATATATATATATATAATGTTTGCTTTTCAGATAGGTTAGATAGGGAACTAAGAAATGACAGCTCCTTTGTTGTCATTTTGACTTTTTTATATTATCCCATTTATTAAATTCTATAATGGCCAATTGTAGAAATGACCTCTGACTTAATGAAAATCAAAATCTCAGAGTTTAATGTATCCTTAAAAGCCAAAAGATTAGAAATCTAAGAAGACTTTCAGTAATTTGTTACTCAAGAACCTCCTGAGGGAAACCATTCTACTTTTGGTTGGCTCTCTTTATGAGGAAGTTTGTTTCAACAAGCTTTTACACTATTCTAAGTTCTAGAGATATGAAAAAAGATATGAATGATGAGAAAAGCAAACACATTTTCCTTGCCTATAAAGAACTCACTATTTATTAGGATAGACAACACATAGATCAATGTTTTCAAACCCAAGGAGAAAAGTGGGCCACCAAACCACAATAAAGATCCCTAAATGTTGCTTATTAACCTAGAATACCACACATATGTCAACATATTAAAAACAAAACTAGATTCTATTCTGATTTGCTCTATATTTGAGGGTAAGCTATGTATGGGTCATAGGTTTGACACCTCTGATGTAAACAGCTAATTAAGTCCCCATTCAGAGTAGATGGAGCATAATCAGATGGCATTGGATTTACTTCTGCACTCTGGAATCAAGCAGAGTAAGTCTACCTTTTTCCTGATTAAATTCCAATACTTGAAGATAGAGATTGGATTCTGCTTCTCCACAATTCCCTTAAGCCCCTGATTTTTCCCTCATATCATGTCTGCCATAGAAATGGAAACATGAGAGGAAGAATTGAATTTGTATTCTGGAATGTTAAGTGGTACTTATTCTTTATTTCATACCACTTCTAGTCTGTCTAATTTTCAAAACAATAAGAAGGAAATATGATGAAAACAATTAGTCTTCAAGAGATTTTTTTTTGTATAATTAGAGAAAAATACCTGGAATGGATCAGAAAGATTATCTCTCTAAACCTTGTTACATACAAGGTAACAAAACTTGTTAAAGAAAAATGATTTCTTAAGATTTGCATTTTGTCTTAAATTCTCCTTCTTTAATTCCATTCCCACACCCATTTCTTATCTGCTTTTTATGTTATGTTCTCTCATTAGATCATGAGGTCTTTGACAGCAGAACTGTCTTTTTCCTTTGTATCTCCAGAACTTAACACATTATCGGGCATGTAGTGGACACTTAATAAAGATATGAAAAACAAGAAAAGCAAACACATTGTCCCTGTCCTTAAAAAGCTCATTATTTATTGGGATAGGCAACACATAGATCAATATTATCAAATCCAAGTAGAAAAAGGACCCACCAAACCATAATAAAGATCCTTAAATGTTGCAAAGATTGAATGTCTTTTTTAGAATTTGCAGTTTGACATTCCTATGTGTAGATCTTTGGGATCCAGTTCTTTCTGCTTTCAAATGAGATAAACATCCATGTGAATAAACATGCAATTAAAGGACATATAGGACTTGTATACCCAGTGATTCTTTACTTGCCGGAATATGTTCCAAGTATACTTTTGGATTATTCATTCTTTCATTTATTTATTCATTCATCATTTAAAAATAAACAATATTTTTTTTAGATATTTGTCACTGAATTGATAACAATAGCTCACTCTGTCTAATACTCTAGTAATGGTTAGGAGGAAGTTAAAAGAGAGCTGGCCATAGACTAGGAAGATCTGGATTCAAATTCTGCCTGTGACACAAATTAATTGTATGACCTCTAGCCAATCCATATCACTTCTGAGTGATCAATGAAATTCTCAGAACCTATGGATTGCCAATCTACAGTAGGAGATGAAATCTCTTTATCCAGTAGAATTGTTTTCCAGTAAAAACAGAGATCCAGTCCCCATTTAAGATGTTCATCATTACAATAGAGGAGCAATCTAATTGGTGCTACAGATCTTGCATTGGCTCTGAAACTTCCCAGTCATATAATCTTGAACAAGTTATCTAATGAGTCTAACTCCTAGTTTCCTTTTACACAAAATGGGAATGATAACTTTGGAATTACTTAGATTATAAGGCTATTGGGAGGATCAAATGAAATAGTGTATACAAATTACTTTGAGAATTGTAAAGTACAATATGAACTACTATTAAACTGACTTATGGAATAAGGTCTGTATATTCCCATTATTGCAGTCAGTAGAGTTTTAATAGACAGTAGAGGAAAAAAGTATACTCAATAAGCATTTTAAAAGCACCTACTACATGTAAAGAACTAGCGGGTATAAAAATGAATGACAGTTTCTGAGGGGTAGGCAAATAACTAAAATGAAAAGTAATAGATGTCAAATTTTTTCTTTAAAGTTTATTTTTAATATACCTATTTTTTTATTTTCTCTGTAGACTGGAGTCTTTTGCTATCCCCCTCTACTCCCCCCCCCCATGTTCCTTACAATAGTTTGAGTGAGATTATGTTATATAACAATAACAATAAAAAGGGTTAACATGCTGGGTACAAGTCAAATGCATTATATTGCATCAGTGTGGGAGAGGATACTGGTGAAATAAGTCAGAAAATTCCAAGCTTTTCAGATTTCTCACAAAGGAAACAAAATTGTATGTCAGGGTGAACAAAGACTACTGAAAAATAAGACTTGGGACATAAGAGGGATCTTCCTGGGATCACCCCAGGTGATACACTTAACAGGTGTGAAATGTAAATACCTCTAGGCTAGTTCCACAGAGTCGTCAAGGAAGAGTTCTGGGGCCAGGTGACTTCAGCAGGAGCCTCAAGCCAGAATCACAGGAACTTTCATCTCTCAGACAATAGGAGAATTGTGTATCTGATTCTGGAAGACTAAGATTAGAAATGCCTGGCTACCTGTGCTGCAAAGATGCTGTCCTATGAGAGTAGAAGCACTGGGACAGGAATGCTGCTGACTGTGGGCAGGAGGGGGGAGCTTTTAGTTTGGGGCTCCCAGTCAGAGGGGAGAGCTAAAATGAAGCTAAAGACACCATCATCCCCATCTCAGGATTAGAGGTGTTTACACTAATAGTTCTCATTAAAAACTGAATAAGCTAAGAAGAAAGAATTAACCATAGAAGATTACTATTGGAATAGGGAAGATCTGAGCTCATCTTCAGAGGAGGACAGTTAAGTAAAAACAACAACAACAACAACAAGAAACACATGTTTTCTACCTCAAAGAGTAATGTTAAATAATTACCTGTCCAGAAAGAATTTATAAGAAACTCAAGAAAACTTTGAAAATCAAATGAGAAGCATTGAGGAAAAACTTTAAAAAAAATTACTATCCAAGAAAAACAAGAATATGAAAAAATTGTTTATCAACTAGAAAAAAAGATGATCCAGAAGAAAATAAAGGAAAAAAATAATTCTTTGAAAATTAGAATTGGACAAGGGGAAACCAGTGAAGCTAAAGGAAATCAAGAAACAGCAAAATAAAATAAAAAGAATGAAAAAAGGAACAGAACATGAAACATCTTTTAAGAAAAACAAAAAATCAGAAGAACAGGTCAAGAAGAGAAAATACAAGAATAATTGGACTAACTGAACTCTGTGACTGAATAAGAGAACCTTGACATAATATTGCAAGAATTAATCAAAGAATGTTTTCCTGGAGTAAAAAAACAAGGGGAAGATAGAAATAATAAAAAAAAATTACTAATCACTACCTCAAAGAGATTTTACATGGGAAACACATAGGAATATTACTGTGAAATTTTGATCAGATCAAAGAAAAACTTTGACAAGAAACAAACAAATAAAAAATCACACAATTCAAATATGCTGGAGCTATAATTAGAATTATATAGGATTTGTCATCAGCTACAATAAAAGACTGCATGTCTTGGAATAATATATATGGACAATAAAAAGAACTAGGCCTGTGGCTAAAAACATCATCTCTAACAAAACTAGCCATAATATTGAATAAAAAAATGAACATTCATTGAACTTGCAGATTTTCAGAATTTCACCAAATGTGAACTAAATAGAAAATTTAACATTTAAAAACCAACATACAAAATTAATTTTGAGGGACACAACAAGGATAAATATATTATGCTTTTTACATGTATGCCATATGTTTAAGATTGACATTGGCAATTGGGTAGCTCAAAAGAAAGATTGGGGCAGAGCCGAGCATGATCTGACTCTAAAAAGCAAAACTGTTCAGGGAAAAGCAAAAAATAATAATCATATTATATGAATAAATAGAGGAGAAATAGCCTAGGAGGAATTAGAGAGGGGAGGAGGGTTCATAGTTTTGAAAATCTACTCATATCATAAATGAGTTAAATAGTGAACAGTATCAACATATGTGTATGTATTTAAATAATGGGTTAAAAAGAGAACAATACACACAAAAATACACATATATACACACCATGAGGAGTATAGCACCCTTCAAAATCTATAAAGAAATAAGGTAGGAGGGATAGGTTAAGATGATATATAGCAAGGTGTGTAGACTAATGATTGTGGGACAAAATGTATAGATT
The DNA here is from genome assembly GCF_016432865.1 of Antechinus flavipes. Taxonomy (NCBI): domain Eukaryota; kingdom Metazoa; phylum Chordata; class Mammalia; order Dasyuromorphia; family Dasyuridae; genus Antechinus; species Antechinus flavipes. The sequence continues at coordinate 488,935,412 of NC_067398.1, read as the reverse complement.
AATGGGAATGGGATAAAGAGGGAAGGAAAAGGTTAGAAGAGAAGACAAGGAAGGGGTCCATGGGTGGGGAGAGGGTAAATGTTAGCAAGGCAAGGTGAGGAGTAGAATAAAATACAAGAATTAGTAGGAATAGGAAATAAGAGATAAACACAAACACTATTACAAGGATCAGGAGTAGAATTCATTAGGAAAAAAAAAGTAGGATTAGTAATCATTGATCTCAGACAAAGCCAAACTTCAAGAGAAAAATCTACATTATATATCAGCCATATTAATATTGTTTTAGATGCATATTTATATAGATGCAAAGGCATATATATGTGTATATGTGCATATATGCATGCATGTATATGTATAGCTATATATATGTGTGTGAGAATATATATGCATGTGAGTGTGTATATGTATATATATTATATATGTATATATAATATATGTATGTATAGGTATATCTATATATGGGTACATAAATATACTCATGCTTAACTGTGGACTGCTTGGGTGAGGTTAGGGAAATGAAATGGGGAAAAAGAGAATAAAGTAAAAAATACACAGCAGAGAACAAAAGAATAACCTACAAGAAAGCAAAGAAGAGATGGATAGTCATGAATATATACGCTTTTCTATTATTATCTGTGCTTTCTTGAAATGGAAACATATTGGATTTTCTATTTTGAATCCTCCCTGATATTCTGCTAGGCATATGGTAATGTTTTGTTTATTCATTTCCCTTTTCTTCTTTCTTTTCCTATTTTATTTTTTCTTAGTTTGCATTGAGTTTTAAATAAATAAAAATAAATCTTGCTTGCCTAATTATTTTATTAGAAGCCAAATATCAAGGTACTAACTTTTATTTATTAAGGGAAGGATATATGCATGATCAGAATATGTTAATTTAAACACCTCAGAATCTTGACTCTGTTCTTCATCTTTAAAATCAGGGGTTTGAATTAGATAAACTTAAAGGAAATTTCTGCATCTGAATCTGTAATGTAGCTTTCTAGTGCAGGAATCTGTGTCCAAAGACCTGCATTAGAGTCCTCATTTCACCACTTACCTGGCTGTGTGAGCTGGCTGAGTCATTCCCTCTATTAATCTCAGTTTTCCCGTATGAAATAAGGGATTTGGACTAGATTACACTTGTATTTTCTTTCCTTTCTAAGATTTTATTTTAGAGAGTTAGTATGGTAGAATAGGTGGAGTACTGCACTTGGCATCAAGGTAGACCTACATTCAAATCCTGCCTTTGTATTAGAAAAGTAAACATGGATTAGTCACTTACACTGAGACTCAGTTTTCGCATCTGTAAAATGTGGATAATATTGCCTACATACTTAGCTCATATGGTTTTTGTAAGGTTCATATGCTTTTTCAAGATGCTTTTCAAGAATTAAACTTTATATAAATATCAGTTATTATGTTAATCTGTTAATTATTAGATTACATATAAGGGAATGGACAGTACCATGCCAGGATTAGTAAGAGCATTGAGTTTAGAGTTGGAAGACCTGAGTTCAAATCTCACCCCTAGCAATGACTACCTTTATAATTCTGGGCAAGTTCCTTAGTAGATTCAGGTCCAAATTTCCTCATCTAAAAATCAATGAGTTTTACTAGATTACCTCTATGTTTTCTTTTTGTCCTAAGTCCTAAAATAGCACATTGGAAATAATTTTACATATGTAAAGATGACTTATTTGTAAAATCCATTTTAGAAAACTGTGGTACAGTATGGCTTAATATAAAAATTATAACAAATTTATTATGTTGCCTACTATGTGAAAATCACTGTGATAAATATTGAGGAAGATGCAAAGATAAGCAAAATCTAGCCACCATCCTCAAGTACCTTAGAATTTAATATACTTTTTAAAAAATTTTCTTCTGGCAACTTAACTATACAAGGAAGTTCTAAAGTCTTAATGTACTACAGTTTTCGGCACCAGTATCTTAAAACTACACCAAGACATTTGGGACATCGTATCTATAATATAATTTCTACTGGAAAATATATTCCAAGTCCTTAGCAAATAACCCATGAGATTTTTTCTTTTAAATTGGTATTGTCTACATATAATTTTGTTGATTGGAAGAAATAAAAAAGAATACCAAACAAAGGATCATGAATCACTTTTATTTAATTACATTTTGAATGCAATATCAAACTAGTTTTGAGTCAGACTTGAAATTTTTATTATGTAGATTCTTTTAGAATTCCAGTTAAAAATTTGGGTGTGCATGAAAGGTATAAGTAGGAAATAGCCCATTTGTTTATAAGGTTAGGAAAGATAGTATACCTGAAAAAACGAAGTGAAAAATGTTCATTCATTGCAACTGGACAAATACACATGCATAATACACACATACATATACACATATGTAAATATATATGTGTATGTATGTATATATGTGGGGGGGGGAATCTGCTATGCTCAAAACATTTTTTCTGGGTGAAAGAGGATGCAAAAATAAATAAAAACTAGTCTAGCTTCCAAAGGAGGCAATTACTACATATACACAAATAACTGAAATGAATGGACTCAATGAAAAAAAAGGACATTCAAGCATTGTACAATGAGACAGATGAGGGAGCCAAGATAACTTAAGTGATAAGGTCTTGGAAAGGTTCCTTCAGGAAGTGCTAAGTGAGTTGTAGCTCACAGTTATATTTCACTTTGAATAATTATGTTTTCCCTCAGAACAACTACCAAATGGTGTGGGGTAATAATACATATTATTATGTCTGTATTATATATGGAGAAACTGAGTTCAGATCATACACACATTGACAAAGTAGCAGAACCAGAATCCAAAAACAAGTCTTTAAAAATGAAGTGCTCTTTTCATTAAACCATACCATGTGTTTATGCAAAAAAGGCTCCCATTTGAATACTAGCAGTATTTCAAACTTTGCTGTTTTATTGTACAATACTATATACACATGTGTACACACAAACACACATACACATACTTATACACACAAGTTCCTAAGAAATAGGAAAGAGAGGAAGTAACTATTTCCCCATTGCTAAGGAGACTGCTAACATTACTGGAGGGAGTGATTCCACAGTTAAACTTATCCCCAATATGTGTGAAATCTAGACAGGATGGATAAACTGTTTTTGATCACTGATGATTAGAAACACATCTTGCTTGAAAAGAACTGCCTCTTTGTCCTTCTGAACTCGAGTGATTATCAGTCTCCCTGGAGTATCTTGTCTTTTAAATTGCATAGTGGCCTTGAAAATCTCAAAATAAAACTTAGGTACTCCATTTGAACCATATTTAATTTTTTTCTGCAAGTAAGAGAACAAAGAGCCACTAGAAATCTTATAGCTAAAATAGAACATGGAAACAATTACTCATTTTTTTTCCTTTTCATACTTGAAAAGTTTGAAATGTACATACATGCAGAAATGAAGTGATAGGGATGAATTAATGTTAGTCAATCTTTCACTAATTAAAGCTTTTGTATCAAATTTTTTGGTCATTTTGGACATTGAATTGCATCATTCTTGCAGAATGAAAGCTGATATGTATTGAGACAGCTAATGGCAAATGAATAAAGTGCTGAGCTTGAGGCTAGGAAGACCTGAGTTCAAACATGGCCTCGGATACTTGCTAATTATGTGACCCTGAGCAAATCGATTTACCTCTGTATGCTTCAATTAATTCAACTATAAAATGGGAGTAATAATAGCATCTACATTTCAGGCTTACCATAAAGATCAAATGAGATAACATTTGTAAAACCAAATCTAACAATAATTCTGATTACTGGAAAATTGTAGGTGCTCTATAAGTGCTCATTCCCCTAGACCACTGGAAATATGAAGTAGGATCTTGTAATCTTTGATTATGTAATCAGTTTTTTCAGAAACAAGGATCAATGCTTTGTCAGTGATATTGGTAATGTTCTGAGTTGCAAGATGTTGGTTGGAGTGAAGTGCCTTTCATGTTCCTTTCGAGAATAACCAAGAGAATTTTCTCTTGAAAATTTATATATGAAAAACTTTCCAACAAAACTTTGCTGGAAATTCTCTCCCCTGTGTATATAAGTTGGTAGAAAAAAGTAAAATTAATGTGTCTAAGTTAACTTTCTTATTCTGGTGAAAAACAAAACAAAACAAAAAACTTAAATGATTATGTCAAGCCACATTTAAAGAAGTCCCTTGGTGCAGAGCCAAGATAGAAGAGAGGACACATGCTTCTTTCTGATCTTCTCCCACAACCCTTACACTAATTAGCAAATCCAGCCTCTGAATTAGCTCTGAATTAGCAAAATCCATGAATATCTGGAATGCAACAAATTACCAGCAGAAGATGATTTTGAAGATCACCAGAAAAGGTCTGTTTCAATTGGGCATAGGGGGAGGTGGGCCAAGTGCAAGCAGGCTGAACACAGATGCCAATGGGGCAGTACAGACCCAGGGAGATGAGATTTCTGCACAGCAGATAATCTATGGGGAGGAATCTATAGCAGTGTTGCCTACTCTGCCTTGGTTGCAAACCAGTAGGTCAGCAGAGAAGTTATAAAACATCCACTACAAACACAAAAGGTAAATAGTGAACCCCAAAACACTAGAACCTCATGGGACCTAGCCATGCACACCCAGGACTAGAAGTCAGCTCAGCTACTGCTGCTTGTAGAGGAAGCTTGGAACACCCCCTTGCCCTAAAAATAGACCTCAACTTTTTTTTAAAGAATAAAAAACCAAAAATAATCTAACCATAGATAGTTTTTAATGGTAAAAGAGAAGAACAGATTTCAAACCTTGAGTAGATTAAAAGCAGATTGACTCTAAATGAAGCCCCAAAAGGTGATATAAACTGATTGCCATCACACAAGGCTCTCCTAGAAGAAATTAAAAAGTATCACAAAAGAGAGCTAGAAGAAAAATGGGGAAAGGAGGGTTTGGAAAAGGTGATACAAAATAGGTAGTGAAATGGAAAAATCATATAACTCATTAAAAGATAGATTTGACAAAATGGAAAACAGAACTTTTAAAACTGAAAAACAAAATAATTCCATAAAAAACAATATTTGTGAAATGGAAAAAAATCCATAGGACAAAACAACTCATTTAAATATTCAATTGGGGACTTCCGGCCAAGATGGCGGAGAGGAAATACACTTCTGTGTAATCTCCGTGTTTTTCTCTCACTATTCATTTCATTTCATGCCTCTGAATTAATGCTCGACTGAAAAAAAACCATACAATTACTTACCAAGAGAAACCATCATTGAGACTCGTCAAGAAAGGTCTGTTTTTGCGCGAGGGCGGGGATGGTATTTGGAAGCAGTCTGCGGGCAGCAGCTGCAACCAGAGCACAGATAGCAGCTCAGAACCAGGTAGAGTGGAGAGGGGGTGGGGCGCGATCGCAGCCGTCTCTGCGGGGAGAGCTTTGCTACAGGAGCAAGTCAGCAGCCCAGCAGAGAAGCTAAAAACACCGGGGGTGAAGAATACAACCCCAAACAGCTGGAGTCTCTCGGGACCTGGCCACCCCTCCCCCACAGTGTCTTAGCCCGCTCGGATCTCAGAGCGCTCGGATCTCAGCGCGCAGGCGCCATAGCACAGTAGGACCCGTGCCTCACAAATACCTTGCCCCTCCCCCAAAGAAAGCAGCCTCCATTCAAGGGGTTTTTTTCCTTCTGTTTCTTTGATAGTTTGTCTTTGATAAATAGACAGAATGAGCAAGAAACTGAAAAAGAATTTAACCCTGGACAGCTTTTATACAGATAAAGAGCAGACTCCAAATCCTGAGGAGACTAAAAACAAACAGTCCCCAGGTGAATCCCCAAAGGAGGAGATCATATGTTCCTCAGCACAGATGAATCTCATGGAGGAAATTAAAAAGGCTCTCACAAGGGAGCTAGAAGAAAAATGGGAAAAGGAGAGGGAGGCTCTGCAAAAGGGGAAGGAGGCTTGGCAAAAGGAGAAGGAGGCTTTGCAAAAGGAGAGGGAGACTTGGCAAAAGGAGAGGTAGGCTCTGCAAAAGGAGAGGGAGTCTTGGCAAAAGAGCCTGGAGAAGTCAGTTAAAGAGAGAGTGGATAAAGAAACCAAATCCTTGAAAAATAGGATTGGTGAACTGGAAAACAAAATTGGCGAAATGGAAAAAAATTCCACAGAACAAAAGAACTCAATTGGACAATTAGAAAAAGATCGTAAAAAAGTGAGTGAAGAAAATACCTCACTGAAAATCAGGGTCGAACAATTGGAATTGAATGACTCAAGGAGACAAGAAGAATCAGTCAAGCAAATCCAAAAAAATCAAACAATGGAAAAGGATGTGAAATACCTTCTGGGGAAGACAACAGACCTGGAAAACAGATCCAGGAGAGACAACCTGAGAATCATCGGACTTCCAGAAAAGTATGATGAAAAAAAGAGCCTGGACACTATCTTCCAGGAAATTATCAAAGAGAACTGCCCAGAAGTCATAGAAACAGAAGGTAAAATAGACATTGAAAGAATTCATCGATCCCCTACTGAAAGGGATCCTAAAATCAAAACACCAAGGAATATAGTGGCCAAATGCCAGAACCCTCAGGCAAAGGAAAAAATACTGCAAGCGGCTAGAAAAACCCAATTCAAGTATCAAGGAGCCACAATAAGGATCACCCAGGATCTGGCAGCATCCACATTAAAGGATCGAAGGGCCTGGAATATGATATTCTGAAAGACTAAGGAACTTGGTATGCAACCAAAAATAACTTACCCAGCGAGACTGAGCATCTTTTTCCAGGGAAGAAGATGGACATTCAACGAAATAAGCGAATTTCATCTATTTCTGATGAAAAAGCCAGAACTTAACAAAAAATTTGATCTACAAGCACAGAACTCAAGAGAAATCTAAAAAGGTAAAGATTAATCTTGGGAACTATATTTCGGCTGTAAAGATGTATAAAGAATACATGTATACCTTGTTCTAGAAACTAGATGTGGAAAGGACATTGTACTAGAAAAAAGGGAAAGTGGGGGTACTACATTTCATGAAGAGGCAAAGAAAACCTAGTATATCTGAGAGAAAGAATGGAGAGGGATGAAAATAGTGAGTATTTTACTGCTTTCAGAATTGGCATTAAGAGAAGAATTTTAGACATATTCAATCTATGGTGAAACTTCTCCCACCTCATTGAAAAGTGAGAAGGGAAAAGTGAAAAAGGAAGGAATAAGCTAAGTGGAAGGAAATACGGTAACTGGGAGGGAAAGGGGCAAGTTGGGGGGGGAACTCTAAGGGGGGGAGGGATACTGAAAAAGGGAGGGCTGTGAGAAGCAAGGGGAGCTCACAAGCTTAATACTGGGAAGGGGGGTAAGGGAGTAAGAAGGGAGAAAAGCATAAACCGGGGTTAACAAGATGGCAAGTAATACAGAATTGGTCATTTTAACCATAAATGTGAAGGGGGTAAACTCCTCTATAAAGAGGAAGCGGTTAGCAGAATGGATTAAAAGCCAGAATCCTACAATATGTTGTATACAGGGAACACACCTGAAGCGGGGTGATACATGCAGGTTAAAGGTAAAAGGTTGGAGCAAAACCTACTATGCTTCAGGTGAAGCCAAAAAAGCAGGGGTAGCCATCCTGATCTCAGATCAAGCTAAAGCAAAAATTGATCTAATCAAAAGAGATAAGGAAGGGCACTATATCTTGCTAAAGGGTAGAATGAATAATGAAGAAGTATCTATATTAAATATATATGCACCAAGTAGTGTAGCATCTAAATTCTTAAAAGAGAAATTAAGAGAGCTGCAAGAAGAAATAGACAGTAAAACTATAATAGTGGGAGATCTCAACCTTGCACTCTCAGAATTAGATAAATCAAACCACAAAATAAATAAGAAAGAAGTCAAAGAGATAAATAGAATACTAGAAAAATTAGATATGATAGATCTCTGGAGAAAATGTTATGGAGACAGAAAGGAGTACACCTTCTTTTCAGCAGTTCATGGAACTTATACAAAAATTGATCATATATTAGGACATAAAAACCTCAAACTCAAATGCAGTAAGGCAGAAATAGTGAATGCATCCTTTTCAGACCATGATGCATTGAAAATTACATTCAATAAAAAGCCACAGGAAAGTAGACCAAAAAATAATTGGAAACTAAATAATCTCATACTAAAGAATGATTGGGTGAAACAGCAAATTATATACATAATTAATAACTTCATCCAAGAAAATGATAATAATGAGACATCATACCAAAATGTATGGGATGCAGCCAAAGCGGTAATAAGGGGAAATCTCATATCTCTAGAGGCCTATTTGTATAAAATAGAGAAAGAGAAGGTCAATGAATTGGGCTTGCAACTAAAAATGCTAGAAAAGGAACAAATTAAAAACCCCCAATCAAACACTAAACTTGAAATTCAAAAAATAAAAGGAGAGATCAATAAAATTGAAAGTAAAAAAAACTATTGAATTGATTAATAAAACTAAGAGTTGGTTCTATGAAAAAACCAACAAAATAGACAAACCCTTAGTAAATCTGATTAAAAAAAGGAAAGAGGAAAATCAAATTGTTAGTCTTAAAAATGAAAAGGGAGAACTCACCACTAACGAAGAGGAAATTAGAGCAATAATTAGGAGTTACTTTGCCCAACTTTACGCCAATAAATTCGACAACTTAAATGAAATAGAAGAATACCTCCAAAAATATAGCTTGCCTAAACTAACAGAGGAAGAAGTAAATATCCTAAACACTCCTATCTCAGAAAAATAAATAGAACAAACTATCAATCAACTCCCTTAGAAAAAAACCCCAGGACCAGATGGATTTACATCTGAATTCTATCAAACATTTAAAGATCAATTACCTCCAATGCTAAATAAACTATTTGAAGAAGTAGGGATTAAAGGAGTCCTACCAAACTCCTTTTATGACACAGATATGGTACTGATACCTAAACCAGGTAGGCTGAAAACAGAGAAAGAAAATTATAGACCAATCTCCCTAATGAATATTGATGCTAAAATCTTAAATAAAATATTAGCAAAAAGATTACAGAAAATCATCCCCAGGATAATACACTATGACCAAGTAGGATTTATACCAGGAATGCAGGGCTGGTTCAATATTAGGAAAACTATTAACATAATTGACTATATCAACAACCAACCAAACAAAAGCCATATGATCATCTCAATAGATGCAGGAAAAGCATTTGATAAAATCCAACAGCCATTCCTAATAAAAACACTTGAGAGCATAGGAATAAAAGGACTTTTCCTTAAAATAGTTAGGAGCATATATTTTAAACCTTCAGTAAGCATCATATGCAATGGGGAAAAACTGGAACCTTTCCCAGTAAGATCTGGAGTGAAGCAAGGTTGCCCACTATCACCATTATTATTCAATATTGTATTAGAAACACTGGCCTCTGCAATAAGAGCCGAGAAAGAGATTAAAGGAATTAGAGTAGGCAATGAGGAAACCAAACTATCACTCTTTGCAGATGATATGATGGTATACCTAGAAAACCCCAGAGATTCTACTAAAAAGCTATTAGAAATAATTCATAATTTTAGCAAAGTAGCAGGATACAAAATAAATCCCCATAAATCCTCAGCATTCTTATACACCACCAACAAAATCCAAGAGCAAGAGATACAAAGAGAAATTCCATTCAAAATAACTGTTGATAGCATAAAATATTTGGGAATCTACCTACCAAAGGAAAGTCAGGAATTATATGAGCAAAATTACAAAAAAGTTTTCACACAAATAAAGTCAGACTTAAATAATTGGAAAAATATTAAGTGCTCTTGGATAGGCCGAGCAAATATAATAAAGATGACAATACTCCCTAAACTAATCTATTTATTTAGTGCTATACCAATCAGACTTCCAAGAAAATATTTTAATGATCTAGAAAAAATAACAACAAAATTCATATGGAACAATAAAAAGTCGAGAATCTCAAGGGAATTAATGAAAAAAAAATCAAATGAAGGTGGTCTAGCTGTACCTGATCTAAAATTATATTATAAAGCAGCAGTCACCAAAACCATCTGGTATTGGCTTAGAAATAGATTAGTTGATCAGTGGAAAAGGTTAGGTTCACAAGACAGAATAGTCAACTATAACAATCTAGTGTTTGACAAACCCAAAGATTCTAAATTTTGGGATAAGATTTCATTATTTGATAAAAACTGCTGGGATAACTGGAAATCAGTATGGCAGAAATTAGGCAAGGACCCACACTTAACACCACATACCAAGATAAGATCAAAATGGGTCCATGACCTAGGCATAAAGAACTAGATTATAAATAAATTAGAGGAACATAGGATAGTTTATCTCTCAGACTTGTGGAGGAGAAAGAAATTTGTGACCAAAGATGAACTAGAGACCATTACCAATCACAAAATAGAAAATTTTGATTATATCAAATTAAAAAGCCTTTGTACAAACAGAACGAATGCAAACAAGATTAGTAGGGAAGTTACAAACTGGGAAAACATCTTTACTATTAAAGGTTCTGATAAAGGCCTCATTTCCAAAATATATAGAGAACTGACTCAAATTTATAAAAAATCAAGCCATTCTCCAATTGATAAATGGTCAAAGGATATGAACAGACAATTTTCAGATGAAGAAATTGAAACTATTACCACTCACATGAAAGAGTGTTCCAAATCACTATTGATCAGAGAAATGCAAATTAAGACAACTGTGAGATATCACTACACACCTGTCAGATTGGCTAAGATGACAGGAAAAAATAATGATGAATGTTGGAGGGGATGCGGGAAAATGGGGACACTAATGCATTGTTGGTGGAGTTGTGAACGAATCCAGCCATTCTGGAGAGCAATCTGGAATTATGCCCAAAAAGTTATCAAACTGTGCATACCCTTTGACCCAGCAGTGTTTCTATTGGGCTTATACCCCAAAGAGATACTAAAAAAGGGAAGGGGACCTGTATGTGCCAAAATGTTTGTAGCAGCCCTGTTTGTAGTGGCTAGAAACTGGAAAATGAATGGATGCCCATCAATTGGAGAATGGCTGGGTAAATTGTGGTATATGAATGTTATGGAATATTATTGTTCTGTAAGGAATGACCAGCAGGATGAATACAGAGAGGCTTGGAGAGACCTACATGGACTGATGCTAAGTGAGATGAGCAGAACCAGGAGATCATTATACACTTCAACAACGATATTGTATGAGAATGTATTCTGATGGAAGTGGATTTCTCTGACAAAGAGACTTAACTGAGTTTCATTGGAGAAATGATGGACAGAAACAGCTACACCCAAAGAAGGAATACTGGGAAATGAATGTGAACTATTTGCATTTTTGATTTTCTTCCCGAGTTATTTTTACCTTCTGAATCCAATTCTCCCTGTGCAACAAGAGAACTGTTCGGTTCTGCAAATATGTATTGTATCTAGGATATACTGCAACATATTTAACATATAAAGGACTGCTTGCCATCCTGGGGGGGGGGGAGGAGGGAGGGAGGGGAAAAAACGAAACATAAGTGATTGCAAGGGATAATGTCGTGTAAAAATTATCCTGGCATGGATTCTGTCAATACAAAGTTATTATTAAATAAAATAAAATTAAAAAAAAAAAACTAAAAAAAAATAAATATTCAATTGGACAAATACAAAAAGAAGTAAAAAAAAATTAATGAAAAATGTTGGAATCTTTACAAACTGTTAAATCATTAGAGTTAATAGAGACAATAATTATCTAATCTGGCATGATTCAGTATGATTGATCTGATCCTACAAGGAGATGTTATGGGCCAGAAGAAACAAGGTACTAAGTGGAACTGAGAAACAATGCATATGTTCACACCTTTACTCACTGGAGTTCACACGTTGGGAGATTTCAGGGTTTAGTATGGGATATCCAAATTCACACCTTCCTTGAAGCTCTTAGGGCCAGAGAGCACTCTGGGAGAAACCCAAAATTCTACTCTCTCAGAGGAGATCATATATAAGAAGCAGACAGAGGCTCTCTCAGGGAGTTCAGCTGAATTAGATTGAGAGGGGAGCATCAAGTGAGTTAAGCCAGAAGCCCTCTCTTGGAGGCTAGAGAGATTCATTTCATTTTCCATCTTTGTGTTGGCTGGAGGCTGAAGAAATCAGAGGCAGAAGCAAAGCACAAAGCTGCAAGAGCTCTTGGAACCAAGCAGAGAAATAGGCCACTAAGAAAACCGGGCTATTTTGGAAAGAGAAAATAAATGTTTGGATTTTAATCAGCTGGTTGCATTTTGAGGTAATTATTACTTTTAACTGAAACTAAGGCTGCCTCCAGAAAACCTCCCCAAGAAACCTGTTCTCAGAGAGAACCATTATATTTTTAAAGAAAAAGAACACCACAGAAAAAAAAATGATTCACTAAAAATCAGAACTGAACACATGGAAATGAATGAATCAATGAGACAAAAAGAATCTGTCCAGCAAAACCAAAAAAATGAAAAAAAAGTAAAATGCCTAATTGGGAAAACAACCGACCTGGAAAATAGATCTAGGAGAGACAATCTAAGGATTATTGGACTCCCTGAAAACCATGATGAACAAAAAGAGAGCTTAGACACTATTTTTCAGGAAATCATCAAAGAGAACTGCCTAGATGCAGAATCAGAATCAGAAGATGAAATAGCCATTGAAAGAATTCACCAAACACCTCCTAAAAGAGACTCCAAAACTAAAACTCAAAGGATTATCATAGTAAATTTCAGAATTATCAAACCAAGCAAAAAATATTACAAGCAGCCAGAAAAATAAATTCAAATACCGAGGAGGCACAATAAGGATTACCCAGAACCTAGCAGCTTCCAACTCAAAGGATCAAAGAGCCTGGATAAGATATTCTGAAATGCAAAGGAATTTGGAATGTAGCCAACAATAAATTGCCCAGCTAAACTGAACATTTTCATTCAGGGAAGAAGATGGACATTCAATGAAACAGGGTAATTCCATTTATTTCTGTTGAAAAGAGCAGAGCTGAACAAAAAAAAAAATGACCTCAAATATAGAATTTAAGCATAAAAAAGTACAAAGAAAAAAAACTGTTGAGAACTATGTTTCTATTATGAGTATACATAGACAGTTCATGTATAATTTCATTTTACTATTATAATATAAAAAAGAAACTAGAGGGGGAAAAGGGGTTGTACCAGAAAAAGAGGAAAGTGGAGGTAAAATGAGGGAAATTACATCTCAGGAAAAGACAAAGAAAATCTATTATAATTGAGGGAAAGAAGGGAGGGTAATGGGCATTGTATGACTCTTACTCTCATAAGATTTGGCTCAAAGAGAAAATAATAGACATATTTGGTTTTATCAAGAAATTTCTCTCACATTATGGAAAAGTGGGCAGGAAAAAGGGAAAAGGGAAGGAGTAGGCAAAATAGAAGAGAAAACAAAAATAGTAGGGGAAAGGTATAAGAAAGAGGGAGAAACTCCAAAGGGGGATATTCTGCTTGAGGCAAGTGGTACATATAAGTAAAATACTGGGGAGGAGGGAAAGGGAAAAGGAAAGAGAAAAGTATAATTTGGGGTTAATAAGATGGCAGGAAATTTAGAATTAGTAGCTTTAACTTTAAATGTGAATGGGATAAACTCTGCCATAAAATGTAAGTGGATAGCAGATTGAATTAAAAGCCAGAAACCAAAAATATTTTGTTCAAAAGAAACACATTTAAAGCAAAGTGACACATACAGAGTAAAGGTAAAAGTCTGGAACAGAATCTTTTATGCTTCAGGTAAAGTAACAAAAGCAGGGGTAGTGATCCTGATCTCAGCAAAAGCAAAAGCAAAAATTTATCAAATTAAAAGAGATAACAAAGGAAACTATATCTTGCTAAAAGCTAATATAGATGATGAAGCAATATCAATACTAAACCTCTATGCACCAAGTGGTATAGTATGGAAATTCCTAAAGGTGAAGTTAAGAGAGCTGCAAGAAGAAATAAAAAGCAAAACTATAATAGTGGAAGATCTCAACCTTGCTCTCTCACAACAAGATAAACCAAACCACAAAATAAATAAGAAAGAAGTTAAAGAGGTAAATAGAATGCGAGAAAAGTTAGGTATGATAGATCTTTGGAGAAAATTTAATGGAGACAGAATGGAGTACACTCTTGGCAGTTCATGGAACCTATACAAAAATTGACCAGATATTAGGACATAAAGATGTAAAAATCAAATCCAGAAAGGCAGAAATACTAAAGGCATTTTTTCAGCTCATGATGCAATAAAAATTATATTCCATAAAAGGTCAGGGGAAAATAGACCAAAAAGTAATCAGAAACTGAACAATCTCATCCTAAAGAGTGAATGGGTGAAATAATTTCATTTAAGAGAATGACAATAATGAGACATCATACCAAAATGTGTGGGATACAGCCAAAGTGGTAATAAGGGGAAATTTTATATCTCTACATGCTTATTTGAATAAAATAGAGAAAGAGAAGATCAATTAATTGGGCTTTCAATTAACAAAGCTAGAAAAAGAACAAATTAAAAACCCTCAATCAAATCCCAAACTTGAAATTCTAAAAATAAAGAGATTAATAAATTGAAAGTAAAAAAAAAATGAATTAATAAATAAAACTAAGAGCTACTTTTATGAAAAACTAAATAGATAAACATTTAGTTAATTTGATTAGAAAAAGGAAAGAGGAAAATTAAATTGTTAGTCTAAAAAATAAAAATGGAGAACTTTCCAAATGAATATTGATGAAAAATCTTAAATAAAATATTAAGAAAGAGATTACATAAAATCATCCCCAGAATAAAACACTGAGACCAAGTTGGTTTTATACCAGGAATGCAGTGCTGGTTCAATATTAGCAAAACGATTAGCATAATTGATTTTATCAATAACAAAATTAACAAAAAACATACAATTATCTCAACCGATGTAGAAAAAGCATTTGACAAAATCCAATACCCATTCTTAATAAAAGCACTAGTGAGTATAGGAATAAATGGACTTTTCCTTTAAAGCAATCAGTAGCTTCTATTTAAAAACTATCAGCAAGCATCATATTTAATGGGGATAAACTGGAACTATTCCCAGTAAGATCAGAGGTGAAACAAGGTTGCCCACTGTCAACATTAATATTCAGTATTGTGGTAGGAATGCTAGCTTTAGCATTAAGAGAAAAAAAAGAGATAGAAAGGAATTAGAGTAGGTAATAAGGAAACCAAATTATTACTCTTTGCAGATGATATGATGATATACTTAGAGAACCCTAGAGAATCAACTAAAAAAAAATATTAGAAATAATCCACAAATTTAGCAAAGTTGCAAGATAACAAAATGAATCCACATAGATCATTAGCATTTTTAAACATCACTAACAAAACCAACAGCAAGAAATACAAAGAGAAATTCCATTTAAAACAATTGTTGATAGTATAAAATATTTGGGAATCTAAATGCCAAGAGAAAGTCAAAAACTATGTGAGCAAAATTACTTTCCACACAAATAAAGTCAGATCTAAACAATTGGAAAAATATCAAGTGCTCTTGGATAGGTTTAGTGAATATAATAAAGATGACAATACTACCTAAACTAATCTGTTTATTTAGTGCTATGTCAATCAAACTCCCAAGAAACTATTTTACTGACCTAGAAAAAATAATAACTAAATTCATCTGAAAGAAGAAAAGGTCAAGAATTTTGAGGGATTTAATGGGAAAAAAAGGAAATGAAGGTGGACTAATTGTACCAGATCTAAAACTATATTATAAAGCAGCAGTCATCAAAACATTTGATACTGGCTAAGAAATAGAGAAGTTGATCAGTGGAATAGATGAGGTTCACAGAACAAAATAGTCAGTGACTATAGCAATCTAGTGTTTGACAAACCCAAAGACTCTAACTTTTGTGATAAGAAGTCACTATTTGACAAAAACTTCTGGAAACACTGGAAACTAGTATGACAGAAACTCAGCACTGACCCACACAACACAGTATACCAAGCTGAGGTCAAAATGGGTTCATGATGTAGACATGAACCCATTTTGACCTCAGCTTGGTATACTGTGTTGTTTATGATGTAGACATAAAAACTGATATTATAAACAAATTTTAAGAACATGGGATAGTTTACCTCTCAGATTTGTGGAGGAGGAAGGAATTTTTAAACATAGAATTAGAGATCATTATTGAACACAAAATAGATAATTTTGGTTATATTAAGTTTAAAAGTTTTTGTACAAACAAAACTAATGCAGACAAGATTAGAAGGGAAGCAATAAATTGGGAAAATGTTTTTACATTCAAAGGTTCTTATAAAGGCTTCATTTCTAAAATACATAGAGAATTGACTCAAATTTACAAAAATTCAAGCCATTCCTCAACTGATAGTCAAAAGGGTATGAACTGACATTTTTCAGGTGAAGAAATTAATACAATTTGTAGTTATATGAAAAGGTGCTCCAAGATTGATTGGTTGATTGATGAGAGAAATGCAAATTAAGACAACTATAAGACACCACTACACACTTGTCAGATTGGCAAGATGACAGGAAAAGATAATGGTGAATGTTGGAGAGAATGTGGGAAAACTGGGACACTGATACCTTGTTAGTGGACTTGTGAATGGACCCATCTATTCTGGAGAGAAATTTGGAACTGTGCTCAAAAAATTATCAAACTGTACATATTCTTTGCCCCAGCAGTGTTTCTACTGGGCTTATATCCCAAAGAGATCTTAAAGGAGACAAAGGGAACCACATGTGAAAAAATATTTGTGGCAGCCTTTTTTGTAGTGACTAGCAACTGGAAACTGAGTGGATGCCCATCAATTGGAGAATAGCTGAATAAATTGTGGTATATAAATGTTATGGAATATTATTGTTCTGTAAGAAATGACCCACAGGATGATTTCAGAGAAGCCCGAAGAGACTTACATGAATTGTTGCTAAGTGAAATAAGCAGAACCAGGAGATCATTATACACAACAACAACAAAATTATATAATGATCCATTCTGATGGATGTGTTTCTCTTCAACAATGAGATTTTTAAAGTAGTTCCAATTGTTTAGTAATGAAGAGAGTTAGCTACACCCAGAGAGAGAAATGAGAGTGGGCCACAATATAGCATATCCACTCTTTCTTTTATTGTTTGCTTGCATTTTGTTCTTTCCCAGTTTTTTTTCCTTCTTGATCCAATTTTTCTTGTGCATCAAGATGACTGTATAAATATGTATACATATATTGGATACAACATACATTTTAACATATTTAACATGTATTGCACTACCTGCCATCTAGGAGAGGGAGTGAGGGGGAAGTAGTGGATAATATGGAATACAAAGCTTTGCAAAGATCAATGTTGATAAATTACACATGTGTATGTTTTGTAATAAAAAGTTTAAATAAAAAAGAAGCTCCTTAAGGACATCCTAGACAATCTTTATGATAATGTTTATCATCTTACTCTTCAAAATCTTCAGAAATGGATAATCACTAGTTCTTGTTCCATTTGCTTTCATAGGTAGGAACTTTCATTTTACCTCTGATGAACACCTCTCTGAAACTTTTAACCAGTTTGACTAAATCTGGTCTCTAGGTCTAGGCAAAAAGAAGTTATGCTAATCTTCAAAGAACATCCCTCCAAATATTCAAATATTACAAGAAAACTTGTCTTTCTCTCTACAAGGTAAAATCCTTATTTTCAAACAATCCTTTTAATGTAGTGATTTCAAATCTCAACAGATTTGTAATCTGTTGACTACATACAAAGTTAAGATCAACTAAGTATCTGATAAGTCTTCTAGTTCAATCATTCTATTTTACAGATAAAAAAGGCTAAGGCGAAGAGAGATTAAATATTTTACCTAGTTAACATGTTATAAATAGGGAGTAATTAGCATAATCATAATTGAAACTCAGTTTTTACTGCCAATATTTATATATCCCAGTTTGTTAATTCTTAAACATGGCACCCAGGATTGAATTAAACATTTACATTGACTTTTTACCAGTATAGTTCAGTAAAACAATCATTTCTCCCTTTCCAAATACTTCTATTAATATATTCTAAGTTAGTCTAAATTATTTTTAGTTTCTCATTATATTATATATTCACACTAAATTGACTAAATCTCCCAACTACTTTTCACACTTTCCCAAAATTTTCCTATAGTAATTGATTTTTTGACCTCAATTGTAGAAATTTACATTTACCTCTGTAAATTTTAATTACAAAAGTCTTAATTAAAGTTCTTATTGTGATACGCCTTATCCTGAATTTTTAAAGAGTTTGGCTGATTCTACTATACTGGAAAAGCTTCAAGTGCTATATAGGGAAAAATGTATCTTTCTTTCAAGGATATATCATATTAAGTATGAAGAACCACATCTTCATAGATGATAAATCCTTTGGCAAATGGGTTCTTATTTGAATTGGATAAAGTTGGTAGTAGTTCTTAGTACCCTACTATGCAAATCAATAAGTAGGATACAATGCATCATAGATCTTAAAACTATGTATCATTCATACCTCTGTGGAAATTATAATAGTATGTTGGAAAGTGGACAGAAGCTGCTAAGAATGAAATAATTTTTAGATCTTCTACAACATTAATTTAACTCTTTGTAATTTAATAGGCCAAATATAAGATATCTGTACAATGTTCAACTAACTTCTATAAGAACTAGAAGAACTGAATCAAACCAATATTTATATTATCACAGTAATGAAGCAACAATGGGCAGGTAAGCACAATTTATTATGCTTCAGATGAACTCATAAAAGTGGGATAACAATCAGGATCTGAAATTGGCAATAATAAAAATAAACTTGCTTAAGAGAGGAAAATAGAGAAGTTTAGTAAATTCATGATTCTTATGGACAATGATTCTGTGATAAACAGCATATATAAAAACTGTTAGTTTTAATATGTAATCATTAAATGGAATACATTAAATTAAAGGAAAAGTTTCTGATTTATCAAATTACAGGGAGAAACTGACATGTACATTATAATAGTTGAGGAACTCAGTGTGTCTACTTCAAATTTAGAGAAATGCAAGGAAAAAATAAAGGACTATCTTTCTGATTTAGGTGTCTATTATCTATTATATCTATTATCTATTAATCAGGGCACTTTATGTTTTTGTAAATATTCACCCATTTCAAAACAGTTCTTAGTAATTGATTTAATTTCATCTTCATTGATAATTCATTCAACCTTTTCACTTTTGATACTGATAATTTGGTTTTCTTCTTTTTTTAATCAAATTAACCAATGATTTATCTGTCTTTCATAAAATGAGTTCTCAGGTTTATTTATTAGTTTGATAGTTTTATTATTTTTAGTTTTATTTATCTCTGCTTTCATTTTCACAATTTCCATTTTGGCAGTTGATTGGGGAATTTAATTAGTACTTTTTCTAGGTTAAAAAAAAATATTGGCATACCCAATACATTGATCTGCTCTTTCTCTCTTTTATTGGTGTATATGTGTATATACATGTGTATATATAAAATATACATATATATATATATATATAATTTTCTTTAAGTACCCCTTTGTCTATATCCCACAAAATATGCTATATTGCTTTATTGTTGTTCTCTTTACATTATTTATGTTTCTATTTTTTTCTGTTCCAGTCATTCTTTAGAATCAGATTATCTTATTTCCAATTAATTTTTTATCCTTTTCCTAATTGAATGTAATTGTTCTTAGATTATTGGTTAAAAAGAGTACTTTTCAGAATTTGGTTGAGATTGCTATGCCTTAATATTCTGTGAAGGTTCCATTAAAGCTCAAAAAATGTATATTTCTTTCTATTCCCATTCAGTTTTTTTCCCCTGAAGTCTATCATATCTAACTTTTCCAAGATTCTATTCATTTCTTTAATTTTTTTTCTTATCTATTTTATGATTAGATGTATCTGTTTCTGAGAGAGGACAATTGAGGTTTTCCATTAATATTATTTTACAATTTCTTCCTTTATTTTTTTTTACTTTTCCTTTAAGAATTTTAATGCTATGACATTTGGGACATATATTAATTTCCCTAATTCCTTTTAGCAAAATTTATTATCCCTGATAATCCCTTCTGTTTTTGCTTTTGCGTTGTCTAAGATCATAATTGCTTCTCCCTGACATCAGTTGAAGCATAATAGATTCTGCTCTAGCCCTTCATTTTAACTCTATGTGTGTCTGTTTCAATTGTTTATTGTTTTCAACATAGCGGAATCTGGTTTCTAATTCATTCTGTCATCATCCATCATTTTCCTACTTTAGAATAAAATTCAAAAAAAAAGTTCAAAATCAAGAAATAGAGTAGAGTATGTTGAAAACAACTTCGTGTCAAGCTTCAGTCTTTTTCACACTGCTATTTTCTAAGCTAGTTCTATTGGTTTGGAAGTTTTTAATGCTTCCAGGATAGTGTAATCTGGGGAGGAATGTTATCACTTTTCTCCTGCACTCTAGGCCTTATCCTTCTGGATAAGGATTCCCTGAGCCTTTTGAATTGCAAATACTTGAATTGCAATTTTTTCCTCAATTTTCAATTTTGTTTTCAATTTTTTTTCAATTTTTCCAACCCTTTTTGATCAAAAGAGCTCCACTCTGGCCTTGAACAATGACCCAGAACTGAGTATAGGCAATGAAGTTGCCTAACAGTGTTTAGTCCTGTGTCCAGTGCTAGCACAGAGGTCTGACAAACTCTCCCAAAGATGCTGCTTCCTATTTTCATGATCTAATCCCACCATTGGTGTTTTTAACAGATAGTATTTCATTCACATGTCAAACTCCACTTCTGTGTTATGAATCTTTCCTTCTAAGAGCTAAATGAACATTTCATTCTGATCTTTTGTTAGTTCTGCCACTCCATAATTCTATTTAAGGAGTTATTTTAATGTTGTTTGGAGGGGAATATTAAGACAATAGAGCTGAGTATTTTCTCTACTCTATCATCTTGGCTCTGCCTCAAGAAAATTTTTATAAAAAATGCAAAGATGTCCTAAAAAGTGTGTATCTTGCAGTTTATTTCTATCAGGGGCTTCCCTTTCTTCCTTTGTTAGTGGACAATGTCTTCCCAATGTCATAAAATCATAGCTTATAAACTGAATAGCCATTGCAGCTGGTCTCCAGATGTATTTACATACAATTTCTATTAACTACAGTGTACAGGTCTTTAATAATATAGGGGACATTATTTCCATTTCAGAATCTTTGAATTAAGCTACTCTTCTTTAAAGCAATTATTTATTTCCCTTTTCTCTTATTGATTGGAGAATTCATAGTTTATTTTGCCCAAAGTAGAGGCTGTTCAAATTCACTGCTTGGGATGATATCTCTAAGAAGACAAAAATTGTCCTTTCTGACTGTGCATTGTGAATTCTAAAATGATATTAAAAAAGTTTTCAAGGATGTCATCTACTTAAAAGTCTTTAGATACAAAGTTAGTGGTTGATCATTGTAGCCTCTTTTATGGAAAAGATAAAGTTGCTTAGTTATTATTTTACTTTAAAAATAAGTTGTTATTTTAACATTGGGAAATAAGGAACTACCAGCTGTTTAGAATCCTCATAAGTGTTCATAATTGTCTTCCTTGAATTTTCCAAACAGATGCTGAGGGCCCTACCTGTGAAGATAAGGATTTTCTGTAGTATGACTTCTGAGAGAAGACAGATTCCATGTTGACTAAATCTACCAGTTTCTTTGAATTTAGGCAAATATATGCCACACAATTCATTTCAAAGCTGATTCATTTTATCTACTTGGCTTCTGTGCCAAATGTGAACATTAGGCCTCTTTAAAAAATGATGGGGGATAATAAATGCTTGAGGCATTTGTTTTGCTGAAGTGAACTAACGATGGAGGAGCATATGGTGAAATATATTTTTAATTACTTTTCAACAATGTGAAATGTTTTTTTTTTCTTTATTTTCATATTTAATGTTCGTGATCCAGCTTGCTCAGAAGGAACATGCCACTTTGCAGAAAACACATGACTAATTTTATGGGCAACATAGATCATTCCATGTCAGCAACATTTTTACTACAGGAGCTTTTGGACTTCCTTTATGGTGCTTTATGATCGCAAAGAAAATGCTTTTTCTTCTCTTTTCCATCTCTGCCTCTCACTCTCCCGCATTTCTGGATATCCTAAGATTTTAGCTACCAAAATCTTTGATTTTTTTTATAAGTGAGTGTAAATAAAATGACATGGACTTTTGTCTTTGCAGATCAAACAAAGCTAAATCATTGATAGGAAGCATTATGTCCCACCTCAGGTACCTCAAGCACAGTGAATGGGATGCTCAATTTGAATAAGCAGTATTTGGGTTCATATCTTATCGTAAATCTCAGTTTCTTAAATTGTGGCTCATGGTTTCCTGTGAGGTCTTATAACTGAATATGGCATCACAAAATTATGATTTATTATCAGTAAATATTTGATTTGATTGATATAGATTTTCATACACTTACATATTTGAGATCTTGTAAAAATTTCTCGAGTACAAAGGGAAGTCTTGCGTGAAAAAAAGTTTAAGAAGCCTTGCCTTATACAATTACTATATGGTTAAGACACATAGCCTCCCCTGCAGATCTTATTTCTCACAGGGCCCTTAAATGGAGGAAAAAAACAAACAAACAAAACAGAGTATAGTACTTTGTAAACTTAAATTACAATATCAATATAAGGTATGGGTATGAGGTAGTAGATAGAGTGATGGACCTGAATTTGGGAAGAAAGAGATTTGAACTTTACTTCAAGTATCAAATATATGAGGTTGGTCAAAACCTTTAACAGCTCTAGGGTTCAGTTTCTTTACCTATAAAATAAAGGATTTGGTTTCAGTTCTTAAGGTCTTTTCCATTTTATACATCTATGTATAGATTACATTTGGATGATATTTTAATATAAAAGGAAAATCCATTTAGCTTTCCTATGAGTTAGATATTGAACCTTTTTATAATTTAAGAAATTAAGGTTTTTAGAATTAAGCAACATGATCAGGGTCATTGAGCTTATAAGAATCACAAATTGGCATTCAAATTCTGGTCTTTCAACATAAATATGAGTGTTCCCCACATTTTGATTCAATTCAGTTCTACCAGTGTATAGTGCATACTTGATATATACAGTGCAAAAATTATTATTTTTTTTTTTTGTTTTTTGTTTTTTTCTCTGTGATCAAGGAATTACTTTATTTGGTAATATATCTTTCCCCACTTATGCCTTACTTGCCATTCAGTATCACTAGGACAATTAGTTTCTTTGATTCTAATTAGCTATTAGGATAATGCTGTCAGAGATATAGTGACAGAAGGAACTTTAGAACCCATTTAGTCTATTTAATATAGATGATAAAACTGAAATTTTGAAATGTTAAAAGACTTGTGTAAAGTCACAAATGTAATAAACATCAGAGTCAAGATGTCATCCTAGGTCCTCTGGCTCCAGAACCAGTGTTCTTTTTATTGGACCATACTGTCTTCCCATGGCTTTCCCCCAACCCTGTGTTATGTTCTTTATGATTATTACATGATTATGATACAATTCTCCATAAATATTTAAAAATCAAACAGAATTCACAAGTAAAAAGGATATAGTACATGAAATCTTTCCCTTCTTTTTCTTCATCTTTCACACAGAGATCTGATTTTCAGACTATGTTAATTCTCACCCAGTTGCTCTGGAAGCTGCAGTATTGCCTTATCAATAATCCAGTCTTCTTGCCTTTCCCTGCCTCAATATTAAGAGAAACATAACACAGTATAGTTAAGTGGCTGTTATTTATCTTCCTGTTTACTGCCGCCTTGTTAGTGTCCCCTCGTTTCCAGGGAATGAAAATTGCTCATTATCAGAGATAATGAAGGAAAATGATGTCATCTATAATTGTTAGCTCAGGGTACTTGCTGTCCCCTATTAATGGAAAGTGGGTAGCATAAACAGAGGACAGACCAGAGCAAGATCCCTCTAAATGTTCAAGCCATATGTTGGGGCAGATTCATGTGCCTGTAATTCAAAAATGCTGTGGTTTTGTGGGGTTTTTGAGCTACTATGTGCATGTGCATCTGTATTTGTGTGTGTGTGTGTGTGTGTGTACACATGTGAGAGAGAGACAGAGACAGAGACTAAGAAATACACAGAGAGACACAGAGAGAGACAGACACACACAAATAGACAGAGAGAGAGAGAGAGAGAGGAGACAGAGACAGAGAGAGAGACAGAGGGAGAGACAGAGAGAGAGAGAGAGAAAGACGGAGAGAGAGAGAGAGAGAGAGAGAGAGAGAGAGAGAGAGAGAGAGAGAGAGAGAGAGAGAGAGAGAGAGGAGGGAGGAAGATAGACAGTAACTAAGAGATAGAGAGGGGTACAAATAGAGACAGAAGGAGAAAATGAGACAGACAGAGAAGGATAAAAAAAAAAAAAGGACAGAGGAAAAAAGCAGAGGGACACAAAGACCCAGAATGAAAGAATATATGAGAGACAGACAAAGGGAAAGAGAGATACAGAGAAAGTTAGCATGACAGGGAGAAGAGAGAGATGAAAATGAATGTTAAAGACAGAAAGGAATAGGGAGAGGCAGAGAGAGACACACACAAAGATTATGACAGAGATAGAAAAGAGAAAGATAGCGAGGTTTAGCAGAAGAAAAAATCATGCTGATATAGGCAGTAGAGAATGTGAGAAAAAAAGAGAGAGACATAGAGACAGAGGCTAGGAATGAGTCTGCATGTATGTGTGTGTGAAACCTGGATTTAGGGTGGCATATTTCTGAACTGAGAGGCCATTGCTTAGATTTGAATGCAACTGAAAATCACCTGGGGCTGTGAATCAAGAACAACTTGGTTGATAGATAAATAAAAGAAAAGCTGTTCTTGTGAATGTAAAAGCACAAGGTAGCTTAAGTAAGGGGATATCTCACTATTCCAGACTCTTATACCTTCTCTTATTTCCTTTATTTAACTAATTATATGTCAAGCAATCTGCTGGAGGAGAAGGCTTGTTTAATATCCTTTGCCTGATTCTGCTAGCTCTCAATAAAGCTGCTAAACATGTTCCCTCAGTTGATCTAAAAATCAAAACCACATAAACCTTAGTCATAGCTCACCTAACAAGCACTGTGCACTTGAAACTGAACACTGTCCAACTCACATTGGATAAGTTGCACCAGGCTACAGGTCACACTTTCTGGTGTCCAAGTATTAGATAAAAAGGAAGCATCCAAACAGAGAAAATCCACTTCAAGAATCCTGTGAGAGGATATTAAAGTCATTCGACTAGGACATTTCCCCCACAAACTCATATTTGTACCTTAAGGTTAGAAAATCAGTTTGCATCCAGCCTGCATTGAACATCAGGCATTTGAAAATGTTTAGTTTTACTCCAGTTGGGATTTTGAGCTTCCTGTCTGTCTTATCTTCCAAGCAGTTAAAGTAACACCAAAGGCAGAATGCATGTGGGAGCAATAACCCTAGAGGGACACTGGGAAAAAAAATATTGGAGAACAATCAACTGCCCCTAGAAAATGAGCAAAGTGGAGCTGAATTAAAGGGCTTGGGATTTGGTTTTCCTGAGGGGAGTGTGTGTGTGTGTGTGTGTGTGTGTGTGTAAAAAGATAAGACATGTAATTATGTATTTGCATAAATATACAAGAGATTATTGTTATTACACAATATTTATTGTCTACTTATAGGCATATATGTATAATTTCCTATTCCTTCTATACTGTGATGATATGCTAATATAGGACAGTGAAATGAGCATTGAATTTAGCATTAAAGCATCTATGTTCAAAACCTAGTTCTTCTATTTGCTCCCTGTGTAAACTTGGACAAGTCATTTAACTTATTTGAATATCCATTTGTTTACCTGAAAAATTGAAGGGGTTGGAGTAGATAAACTCTACTGTCATCTCCAAGTTTCAATCTATAACAGACTATTCACCACAGGGCTGCTTTTTTTTTTTTTTTTTTTTCCTGAGGCAATCAGGGTTAAGTGACTTGCTCAGGGTCACATAGCTAGGAAGTGTTAAGTGGCTGAGGTCACATTTGAACTCAGGTCCTCCTGACTTCAGGGCTGGTGCTCTATCCACTGTATCAACTAGCTGCCCACCTTTTTTTTTTTTTTTTAATGTTATGGATTGCAGGATGATGTCTAAGGAACTGCTCTCAAAATAATGTTTTTAAATGCATAAAATAAATATACAATTATCCAAGAAACTAGTTATAATTAAACAGTATTGTCAATATTTTTTCAGAAGTACATAGTCCCCTGCTCTATCTCAATAATGTTTTTCTAAGGATGTGTCAAATCAGGATATGTGATGACACTTAGGGAGATCTTTTGCATCCTTACCCCTGACCTGCTTCTCCAACGCAGGAACAAAGAATAACTCCCATTCTGGTAATGTTAAGGTACAATCTGGAAGACTAAGTCTTCTGAAGAGCCCTTTCACAGTGGGTATCAATGACAGAACTCTCCAATGTCTGCTGGGCATTCATGTAGCACCTGTGTGCTAGTGGTTGCTATGGTTTTTCAGCCCCCACTTCCTGTTGCTGAGGCTCTATGGTGAGTTTGACATTATGTACACCTTTCATATCAATGCATTTGGAATGATTTGAGTGCCCTCTCTAAGGCTCTACAATGTGCTTTACAACTTATATGTAGTGCTTCCCCAATAGTTTCTTACTTAAATAATTTGTGACAGTATCTGTCTCCTATTCCAGGTGGCTCCTAGAAATATACAACTCAGCAGCAGGTCTCTAAGGAATGACACTACTGATGATCTTGAAATGTGATACCTGTCTGACAGGTAGGCGGTATCATCTTGGTATCTTAGGGGTTATATTGGAGTGGGTTAAATTACTCTGGAATAGAGAGACCACTCAGTCAATTGCCAAAGAGACACCAATACATTCTCAAAATATGATCAAGAAGAATTTAGCTGCATCTTCCTTCCCCTAGAATTCACAGTTCATAAAATGTATCTATGAAAATTGCTAGAGGAATAAATAAATATGAATATGAAATGACATCAGACTGAATTCTTAATGTTGGTTTCTCTCTTTTCAATAACAGTTGTAGAAATAATTGAGTGGATGGAAAGAACATTGGATTTGGGATTAGAAAAATTATGGGTTAGAATTTCAGCTCTACAGTTTAGTTGCTGCTTGACCCAGGCCAAATTCCTTAACCTTAGTTTCTTCATCTGTAAAATGGGCATGATAATGCTTGTAATGCCTTGTGAAAATAAAGGCAACAATTTGATACTTTTTTAAAGTGCTATGCAAATGTATAATTTACTACTTCAGTAAATTGTACTTCATATTCATATAGTCCTCTCAATTTTTACCTTCTTGAATATTCAAAATAATATTGTAAAGAAGTTAGCACAAATATAATCCCCATTTTTATAGATGAGAAAACTGATTTGCTGCTGAATAAATTGTTGTTAGAATTTGAACTAAGGTCTTCTGACTATAAACCCAATGATATTCCCACTGGAAACTACTAACTCCTATTGGCTGCTAGACCTTTAAATGGAATGTGTTGTTTAGAAGGTGGTTCTCATCTGTGATCTTATATAATGTACTACTGTGAAAGAATACAAAGCATTCTGGTGATGGTTTATATCTGAAATGTGAAAGGAGTCCTTTCACCAGCAATTCTCTCAGGGTACCAAAGAGCATATGCCCTTGGTTTTTCATCTTTTGAACAAATCGACACTTTTTCATTTTCCTCCAGCTCAAATTGTGTTTTCCATATGGCTCTATTGTGCTATGTCAGGTCAGGCTGTGTGTAAGTCATCTTGCAAGATGCTGCTTAGTCACTATGTAAAGTGATTAATGGAGACTTCCTGCTACCTCACCTCACCAGAACTATAAAGAAAAAGGGAGGGAGATTTGATAGATCCCACTGGAAATTACAGAGGGAAGGGAGGGTATTAGTAGCATCATAAATAAAACTATGATTTAATTTACACAAACGTGGTGTTTTACAACTCTATCCAGAGGAAAAGCACATAAACTGTGCTGAAATTTCTATCAACTTAAACGGAGTTGTAATACTGTTGCTCTGCTCCCTTTCTTTCAGAGTAAGCCTATTACACACCCCTCCCTATTCCCTTCCCCCATCCACCTCTCAGAATTCTTCAATACCCTGAGGGGAGGAAGGTCATTCTCTCTTCTTTGCCATTGAGTTGAGCTACTACCCATTGTGTTCTTCTTTTATTGCAGTTCAATCCTCTCTGACTCTCCTAGATCTCATTCTGGGGTGTTTTTTGGCAAAGATATTGGAGTGGTTTTCCATTTCCTTCTTCAGTTTATTTTTACAGATGAGAAATTGAGGTAAATAGAGTGATGTGATTTGCCTAGAGAAACACAACTAGTAAGTGTCTGAGTTGGATTTGAACTCATCAAGGAAAGATTTCCCATTTCAAGCTCAGTACTCTATTTACTTGTATCATCTTGCTTATCCTTCCTCTAAGATTTTAGCTAAGCAGGTCTCATTGCATCCAGGACCATCTCCAGTCATCCCAATCTGTATCTTGTCACCAAACCCAGAAGGCTCTGAAGGAAAAAGTGAGGTTGGTCACTTTGCACAATTCACCCTCACTTAAATCCAATTCACTTGCATGTTGTAGAATTACCTCCCTGATGTCATGTTCCTCTTTGAGAATGAAAGACAAACAACATTTTAAGAGTTTAATTTAATTCTTGAACATCAGATTATCTTTTACAAAGGGATTTATTTTTCTCAAAGATTTAGTAAGAACTAACATACAAACACTTGCCCCAACATTTTAGTGGTATAACATCATCCTATCCCCAGTCACTAAAAAAAAGGAGAATTAGGTTACACAGTTCAGTTCTTTTATAAGATCACTCCTGCCAATTTCAAGTTTGAAGTCCTTCTTGGCCAAAATTCTGGAACTTTGGCCACTAGTCTAGTCACCTTACCTGTTTGAGTTCCTGAATTCCAGATTACCTTGGCTTAAGCTTTAGGAGGCCCAGACTTATTTTTTTCAGGGCCACATGATCTAAAGCAGGTGAGAAGGGAATGATCCTCAGTTCCTTTCTATTACTGCATAAAATCACCTATCACTTTGCTCATCAGTCAGGTAGGTAAAGGGATTTCTGGTCAAAAAGACAATGGAAAAAGGCTTTTCTCAATAATATGGTAGGCCAATGTACACACAGGTAGTTCCTCAGTTTCCTGGAAGGTGACTATGTTTTATGGGTGATGCCATCTTAACTTAAGATCCAGTCAAACTTCAAACTTGTCTATCTCATATCTGAGGTCAGCAACTGTTGGGAAATTTGTCACATATGTAAAGTTATTATTCTGAGGGACAGTGAGACAGAGACTTAGATACTATATTAAGTGCCTGCCCTCAGTGAATTTTCAGTGGAGGCATGGGCTCCATGAGATGTTCTGCAGTGACTGAAAGTATTCACCATCTTTCACTTAGACTATCCTAGTACCCTCTTAATTAGTCTCTTGTTTCAATCAGGTCTATGTGGATGTTACTCCCATATTCAAGTTTCAGTGGGTCTATACTATTCACAGGACAAATATATATGTTTCAGTTTGGTATTTAACACTGTTCACAATTTGTTCCCAGCTCAACTTCCTAGACTTAATTTTTTTTTTTCCATTATAGCTTTTTTTATTGACAAAACATATGTATGTGTAACATTTTAACACTGACCCTTGCAAAAATTTCTATTCCAACTTTTCCCCTCCTTCCCTCCACCTCCTCCCCTAGATGATTGGTAGTCCCATACATGTTAAATATGTTAAAGTATATGTTAAATACAATATATGTATACATATTTATATGTTTATCTTGTTGCACAAGAAAAATTGAGTTTAGAAAAAAGGTAAAAATAACCTGGGAAGAAAAACAAAAATACAAGCAAACAATAATAGAGTATAAATGCTATGTTGCGGTCCACACTTATTTCCCAGTGTTTTTTTCACTGGATATAGCTGATTCTATTCATTATTGATCAATTGGAACACATTTGGATCCTCTAAGTTGTTGAAGATATAGTATTGTTGTTGAAGTGTATAATGATCTCCAGGTTCTGCTCACTTCACTCAGCATCAGTTCATATAAATCTCTCCAAGCCTCTGATTCATCCTGCTGATCATTCTAGACTTAATTTCAAAAGTATTTTGTGCTTTAGTTAAACTCCTCCATTTCCTGTCCCTCCGTATCTCATGTATCTCTTTTGTGCCTTTTGTTGGGTTAAGCTGTCTGCCATATCTGCACAAAACTCACCTGTCTTTTATAACCTTAGCTTCTCTTAAGGCATCTTAAGTGTCATCTTCTAATGGAAGACCTAGATGTTTAAGTAGTCTTGTCTCTCTCTTCAAATAGAATGCAAACTCCTCAATCTAGTAAGGACCATTGCAGTTTTAACATGGGCTGGCTTGGTATCTACAGCTAATACAACCTACAAAGTGGGCCCTTGATAAATGCTGATTTAGTTGAATTGAATGAATAGGAGATTTATGGAAAACAGATTTCAAAGGGTTCAAAGGAAAGAAAGGTAGGTTTTTCTGGAGTAAAATATTTCAGGAGAAAAAATCCAGGAGGAAAAAGAATATGTTCAAAAATTCAGTTCTAAAGAAACAAAGAAAACATTTCTCAAAAGAAAGAAACTGTGTGATTTGTTTTAAGAGATCAATTGGGATATGCAGCTAACTCACTAACCAACCATTTTCAAAAGAAATGTCTAAAAGAAGGAAGCAAGATGAAATGACAGAGAATGAATGCTATCCTGTGGCATGGTTTTGTTTAAAAAATAATGGCCAGGAATTCCAAATTTTGGGATGAACTGTTGAAAAAAATTAAGAATCAATATTCTTTGCCTTCCCCCTATAGCAAAGAAATGGGGATTTTTAAAAGCTATATTGGGAGAAAAGAAAGAAGACATAACTGCTCATTTTAAAAATTTTGTTGTTTTTTTTTTTAGCTAAGGAAAAAAGCTATTTATGTTAGCAGTAGCAGAACAAAAATGACAAATAGAATTGATTTTAAGTAAGGAGATAGTAAATATATATATACATATATATATACATATATATATATATTGCCCTTGATGAATTGAAGTTAGTTGGTCCAGATGAACTACATTCTGTGGATGTGAAAGAATTGATAGATGTGATTGCTGAGTCACTGTCAACGATATCTGAAAAACCATGAAAAACAAGAGAGGTTCCAAAATATTGAAGAAAGGCAAATATCACACCTTTCAAAGGAAAGAGAAAAAACCAATGTGAGGGGCAAAACTGGATGTCAGGAAACACTAAAAATTAGAACTGTGCAAAGGTGGGATAAGATTCTTCTAAAAGGGTGATGGTTCTCCCTCATTGGTGGTTGTCAATTAGACAGTCAGTGATCACTTGTCAAATATATTATATTGGGAATTCTTTTTTGGATGTGAGTTGAACCAGATGTCTGCTGAGGTGCTTTCCAACTATTGATATCAGACAGAACAGCCTTAAAGATTTACAAGAAATGGGGGCTGTTTGATAAAAGTTTGCTTCATAAAATATATTGGTGGTAGTGATTGCTTTTTTCTTAAAAGTTATTATAAAATAAAAAAGAGGAAGATTCCATTTCCAAGTGGAGAGTTGGAAAAAATAAGTTCCATTAATCGACTGTACTGAATTTTTTGTCTGAAAACAGGTCTTCCACAATAGACACAAAACTCTGACAGAGTTTGAATGTTAAACTTTTCCTTCTGAAGCCCAACAGCCAGTAAGGCTCAGGAGTGAACACAGTGGGAGCTCATCTTGGCATGGAATGCTGGAGGGTAAGAGAACATGTGGAAATTAGTGTATACAGTGTAAACAGTTGTGGGGCCACTGGGATGTGTCCTGGTTGTTTCTAAAGTTTACTACAAAGGCAAGTGGAACTCTAGTGTTCTCTGACTCAGCTTAATTACAAAATTGATGTGCGAAATATAAATGAGGACAGCAGTGTGAAGAGTGAAATGTCTTCCAAAATAATAACTGACATTGGATTAAGGCAGTGACTTTGGATTCAAGCAATAGATACCTGTCAGCTCTAGGATACGGTCTTTGCCAGAGGGGGAAAACCAGACAAATACTATCATGACCAGAAAAAATACAAAATATAACAAAAACCAAAATAAAAGTATCAATCTTACTGACAAAAGCTATGAATGCAAGAAGCTATCTAGCAGAAGTGAGGACACATATTTAAAAGGGAAATGTAAAGAACTATTTCATGTACCTGCTCAGCTACTTAATTAATTAACTGATTTATTGATTTACTTATGACTTGCTAATAAGTACAGCTATCCTCACTTTATGTTGTTAATTAGTTCTGCCAAAATACCAGGTTAAGGGAAAAGACATTTCAGGGGAATAGATTGGGGGAGGGCAGTTCATTTCATAGGAAGAAATATATTAGAGGGATAATCTGTGGAATGTTGTTCTAGCAGTATTGTTTAACTTTTCACTGAGATTTATATGTTTTGAGTTAACAATATTGTTTTAAAGTTATTTCATTTGAGCGAACTTATAAGATTTACCTTGATTACCATATATATATCTAATATATATATAATACCTTGATTACCATATATATATATGGTAATCAAGGTATTATATACCTTTAACTCTAACATCAATAACTTTTAAGGTTTACCTTTATTATATATATATATATATATATATATATATATATGTTGTTTACTTCCATTTTAGCTCAAAATCATTTATATGCCAAATCAGAAAATTTCTTGATATCATCTAAATTAGATAATTTAATTTTAACAGAATTTTGTTTATTTATTGAAATTATTTATTATTTAAATAATTTAATTTTATTAATTAATTAATAAAATTTAATTTAATATATTATTTAAATGTTTATTTATTATGATATATATATATATATATATATAAAATCAAGGTAAACCTTAAAAGTTTATCTACTTCTCTATCTATCTATATCTATATCTATAGTCAAACCAAGAAAGTAAGCATTAAGGTAAGGTATAAAAAAAATTAGACATAAAAAATGAAACTCCAATATCAGATAGAGATCCCTTACAGTTTTCATACAGTTTTTATACTGTTCATACTGAGTGAATGAGACTGTATACCAATTATTATTAACTAATTGTATGGGAAAAATTCAAATTTTTCTGTACTCCCTTTTTTGCTCTCTTCAGTTTTTTTTTTTTAATAGAAATTTGTGTTTGTACAGATACTATGTGCAAACTATCCTCCATCTAAGAAGAGAGGAGGATTGTCCAAGAAATGTTCTTCCATACTCCAGATTATTTTGCATAATGAAATTAGGGAGGGAAGAAGAAGAAGAAAGAAAAAAAGAGGGAGGAGGAAGAGGAGGAGGAGGAGAAAAAGGAGGAGGGAAAGGAAAAGAAGGAGCAAAAAAGAGGAGGAGGAGAAGGGGGAGGAGGAGCAGAAACAGGAGGAATAATTTGCTTTTGGCAGGGAATAGAAACTATTAATTTACCTTGTAATAATAGTAGAGAATTCTTTTGTCTTCTTAGGGAATGTATTCAAGAGATAACAGAATCCCCTGTGATTTTTCAAAAATGGCACACTTCCTACCATTTCTGATGATTCATATGTGCATAAGTTTTACTACCAGGATGAAATCGTAAAGCATTACTAAAGTTTGCAAAATTTTAGGCAAGATATTAAACCTCGTTTTGGCATTAAGGCAAGCTGATATTTTCATCACAAATAACCATTGAATATAAGGACTGGAAAAGAGAAAAATTAATTGAGAAAATGAATGGTTAGCTAAAAAGATGAAGTGAGAGACAAATTTAAATTGCTGGACCATCACTTCATAGAGAAATGATAGGCTCTGGCCAAATATGAAATGCATCTAACAAAGACTAAAGATGAATTTAACATACACTTCAAGACATTCTAGATAGAAAGATAGACAGATGATAGACAGACAGACAGATAGATAGACAGACATCAAAATGTTCATGGCAGCCCTTTTATGGAAAGCAAAGAAATGGAAATAAAATGGGCACCCATAAACTTGGGAAAGACTAAACAAATGATAGTTCAGTAATATAAGGGAATATTACTCTGCTCTAAGAAATGTTGAACATAAAGCATTCAGAGAAACATGAGAAAATAGCAACTTATGAAGAACAAATTTAGAAGAAGTGGGAAAACAATAGAAATGACTAAAAACATAAATGGAAAGAACCAAAATGCAACTGAATGCTGCATGCAATACCTAGGTTATAATCCTCTCAGTCTTTGTGTCCCTGGAATAAATACCCCATCTTGAAAATATCATATTGGTCCACATCTACTTAAGATTAGTATTTCATAAGGCCTTGCTAATGTGTTTATAATTTCAATCATTGGACAAAGATCACAATCACTTCAAAGACATTTATTGAAATAGCACAATGACTATTAAAGAAACTTACTGTAAAAAAAAAAAAAGAAAAAAAAAGAAATAGCACAATGAAAAAGTTAAGAGAA
This sequence comes from Antechinus flavipes, assembly GCF_016432865.1. NCBI lineage: Eukaryota > Metazoa > Chordata > Mammalia > Dasyuromorphia > Dasyuridae > Antechinus > Antechinus flavipes. The sequence goes on along the minus strand of NC_067398.1, from coordinate 488,900,930 downwards.
CTCTCTAGCATTAATAAATCGAGAACTCCCAAAATATATTCACCACCACTGAAGAGAATGGGTATGCCTAGGGAATATATATGAGGGGCCCATATTAGAAGAATATCTGTGGAGAGGAGCAACTGATATCTCTGGTATGAGAGCCAGTATTTGGGGAAGCCATGGTTCTCACTGAGCCAATTCTTTGTTTGGTGCTGCTTTAGTCCCTTCTAGTCTTATGATAGTTGGTGCTGTGGTCTTCACTGAGCCGGACCCATGATAATTATTGTGCAGACAGTCATCACGAGTGTGCTACTCTGATATTCTTGCATGTTGAATACATTGTACTGCTCTGCCTATGACTTCTCTGACAATCCCTTTAGTCTTCTGAGCAGCATTACTATCTTCTGAGCTCCTCTTCCCAGGATACCCAATTCATTTCAGCTTTGTTCTTTTAGGATGGAGAGGCTAACACTTCTCCTTGAGTGAAGCAAAATGTTGATAATCCTTTAACCACAGCTACCACAATAAGTGAAGAAAACAGAGTAGCCCCAAATCAGATGAGATCTTTTCTTTTTGACCCATATGATTAGTTATAAATAAAATTCTGTTAAAATTAAATTATCTAATTTAGATGATATCAAAAACTTTTCTGATTTGTCTTATAAATGATTTTGAGCTAGAATGGAAGTAAACAAATAAGCAAAGTCAGTCTTCTCTATCTACCCAACCCATGTTCCTGTCTTAATTATGCAATATCTGTTAACAGCAAAACCTATTTTCTGTGGTGCTTAATTTTGTTAATAGAAAAGCCTCAGTGTGGTTCTGGAGATGGATTTCTTTGAAGGAGTAGGAGACTCTGATGTGCATCATTGCATATTCAAATGGGTGCAAATTACAGATTAAGTTTATGTGTTGATAAATCTTGTTAAATTGCTTTTCCCTTTTTTTTTTTTCTCTTAGTAATACTTTGTAATGAGATATAACATGTTGGGTAGGGGAGAAAGGATATATTTAGAAGCAAAGCTGATCTAAAAAATGAACATTAATATAGCTATCTATCTATCTATCTATCTATCTATATTTACCTATCCATATCATAGACTTAGAGATATGGCTAAATATATCCCAAGGAGGTTTAATACATAAATATTTCTTAGGCATACCAGTACATTTTTTGTGGCAGCAAAGAATTAGAAATAAAATAAATATCCATGTATTGAGGGGCATATTAGAAATCATAGCAAATGAATGTAATGGCATATGATTATACAATTACAATATTAATTATTAAAATTAAATTTAATTACTTAAATTTAATAAAATTTAAAATAAAAATAAAAAAATAAAATTAAAATTCAGAGAAATATGGGAATACTTATTAACCACTGCAGACTAAAGGAAGTAAAATGAAAAAAAACAACATACTCAGCAATATAACAGGTAACATAATAAAAAGCAAAATTTAATGCTATATAAAAATACATTACAATGACCAAGCTTAGTCACAAAGAATTGAGGACATACACCCTCTTCCATTTCAGAGAACAAAAATTAAATATTGCACATTTCATAAAAAACGTGAAATATCGCACATACTTTCAGAAGTGCCTTGTATGTTGGTTGTTTTTGCTTAAATGATACTTCTTCCTTTTAAAAAAATGTTGAGAGAGAGGATTTATTGTTTAGGGGAGGTGGTATGAATGAATTATGTTCATAAAGGCCATCAATAATAGTAACAATAATAAAAGAATGGATTTGCTTAATATAATTCAGATCTCATCAAAAGATTTTAAATTGAAAAAAATTTGGGAAAGAAGCAAACTATTTGCATATATCTACCAAGCTATAGTGAGAAGCTACAATGAAAAAAGAAGAAATATCGAGACAACCAGAAGTTTACAGGAGACGAAATCCAGCAAAGGAAAGAATATTAAACTATGGCTTCAAGTGTATACATGTTGTTAATATTCAGTTGTCCAGTTGTTTCTGACTCTTTGTGACCCCATGGAGTATACTGTCCATAGGGTTTTCTTGGTAGAGATACTGGAATGATTGGCCATTTAGTGATTTGTCCAGGTTCACACAGGTAGTACATGTCTGAGACTGAATTTGAATACAGGTTTTCCTGAGTCCAGCCTAGTCAAGCGATCTTTCCACTGAACCAATAAATGTCTATATAGAAATATATTTAAAGCAAGATTCAAGACAAATTAGAGATCTTAAAGGAAGGAAGTAAATTTTACTTCATATGTAGCACCGAGACTTGGGATAAGATTCCTGCCTGAAATATGGTTCTGGAAAGGTATAATTAATTCAAAAGAAATGATATTTGTAACAGGGGAGGAGTATTAATTGAATATTAACAAAGTAAACTCAGAGTAAGAATCCAGGAGTGATAGTAAAGGTAATGGAAAGTATGATGGTGAGCATTTGTGTGAAAATAATTGAAGAAGAAAAAAGTGATTTTTTTTTTCGCCATTGGAGTATGTTTGTAGACCAACTACACAGAATGAGAAAATAGAAAAGGAGTTTGGTAAAAAGAAAAATCACAAGCCTGATATAGAGGAATAATGGGGTACTTCATTCATCAATGCATCTACAAGCAGATCCTCACCCTCTCTGCCTCTATCTTAATTTCATAAGTAGAGGAGCTTACAGTGGTGTCATGTCACTTATCTTAACAATCATTTCATAATCATAAAACCAAGAGAATAATTTTTTCCCCTAGATCTAAGTCTCACTAAAAGAGTGGAAATAGGTTTTGTGGTATAAAATTAGTTTATATTGCAAAGGAAAAAATTATTTCTATGACTTCATGACAGGAGAAGAAGGCTAAGAGTAGTTTAGTTTTTGGGAGAGTAGAATTCAAAGATTTCATAGGAACTGCAGGCAGAATTTTATGAATTGAAATTGTGAGAGAAATTCACCCAGGAGAGATGGGAAACTGCCCTATTAGAAATACCTTGGAAAGAATTCCAAAGAAAAGGAAAAGAAAGTGAGTTATCTGAAGAGACCAACACAAATGCAGAGAATACCACCAAAAAACTATACATTAAAAAGTTATATCTAAAAGTTTGAAGAAAGAGTGGATTTCAGATAACTAAAAAGCACTATATGGTAACTTTAAATTTATTGTTTAATATGTGTGTGACATTTTTTACACATATTAGCTTATATGATTCTCAGAACAATCCTTCAATCCCCATTTTATAGCTGAGGAAACTGAGATGAACAAGTTCAATGATTTATCCAGGCTAACAACACAACTAATAAGTGTCTGAGGTTGAATATGAACTTACGGTTTTATGATGCTAGGTTCAGTATTCTAGCCATTGCACTTCTAATTGCTTCTATACTGTAATCAAAGGGTCAATACAATTTGGAATTAGTCAACAAGTTTACCAAGAGCTTACTATATATTGGGAATTGTGTTAGGAAGTAAAGACAAACTCAAAAAGTCAAAAATCATGCCTGCATATATATCTCTCATTAGAATTAGAAAACAGCTTTCAAAAATCTAAATTTTAAATACAAGATACATAGAGATAGAATGAGAGGTGATGGAACTTAGAGGGAAGACACTAGCTATAGGAAGTGAGGAGAAGTGCAGGAGAGACCTATAAAGAAATTTAGATTAGAGCTGAATCTTGAAGGAAGCTAGAGAAGCAAGGGAGAAGTAAGGAGAGGGAGTCATATTCTAGATATGGGACCCAGAAATGAAAAGCCTTAGAGTAAAGAGATGGAGAGTCTTGTGCAAAGAATGACAAGAATAAGAGTGAAACTGAAGAATTAAGCTAAGCACATACTAAATCATAAATAAAAGTTTATTCAATGTTATTGTAAAAGAAAGGAATATTGCAAAAAGGGATTGTCTAGGTGCTCCAAGTATCTAATGCACAAGAGAAAGAAGAGCTATTTGTGTCTTCTTGTTCTTGTAGCCCTCTTCGTTCTGCTTCATCATACTCATTTTCATCCTGTTCTTTTTTTGTTCTTTTCCATCTTCTCCCTCTGCCCGCTCCTGCTTCTCCTCCTTTTCTACTACCTTTTCCTTCCCTACATTTTTTTTTACCTTCTCTTCTTTCTCCTTCTTCACTTTGAATGTAAAATAAATAATCAGAATTATTTGTAGGGTTACCTGATATCCAAGATAAATGAGGAACTAGAAGAGGAAAACTTCAATTAGATTAATTGTAATTACCCTGCCAATTTGAACTATTTATATTTTCAGATTCTAAAAGAATGAATGGAAGTAAGAACTGAAATACCACCATTTATATTTGATATAGATCTTCAATGTCAGGAAAGGTACTATGGGAAGAACTAGTAGAAAAGGAAATAAATCAATTTTAATATGAGAAGAGAATGGAATATGCAAAATAGAAGCCAGGGAACTTGACTTTGATTTTTGGCCTAATTCTAGAAAGAATTATTGAAGAGCTAGGGAGCAAACATTTAGAAAAATCAGTGGTGGTCATAAAGAAATAGCATGGCTTCAGGAAGAACAGGCAATGCCTGACAAACTTTATTTCATTCTCATTTGAATTAATCCCTAGGCTATAGATCAAGGGTTTGCTACATATATAATTTACCTTGATTTAGTAATTTGATAAAGTCTATTAATGTAGTGTTCTGGTTGGTTTTCTGGAGGTCTCTGGACCAGCCTTCGTTTCAGCAGAGTAATCACCATGAGACTAGCCAGGGATGAAATCCAAATTCTTTATTATCTCCTTCACAGTCTAGTTCTCCTGTCTGGGGCCTGGGCTAGCTTTCTTGAGGTCTTCCAGAATGTGTCTTTTTTTCTGTGGGGGAGGCAGGAGGACCACCACAACAGGCTCTGTCTTGAAGTCTGTCTAAGTTCGAGAGCTTGTGCTCCAGCCTCCAGCCACTCTTCCGGTCCCCTTTTGAGTCTGTCTCTGACTTAATTTGTCCCAGTTTATATGCAGTATACTGAGTATAAACCCAACATTATATCATTAGGGAACCATTATTTGTTGTAAGATTAAATCAATCATACTGAACTAGAGAACTATTAATCACCATGCTAAACTAGATAACCATTGTTTTATCAATCCCACTTAGCACCTTGTAAGAATTCTTATCTGAAGTACAGAATTCTGGCCCATTACATATTAGACTGTAATTTCCTCAAGGTCATGGGTTGCCTTTTGTTTCTTTTTGTATCCCCAGATCTTAGAACAGTGCCTGACTCATAGTAGGTACTTAATAAATTCTCATTAAGTACCAACTATGAGTAAGATAAGAGAAGAATAAATTCTTATTAAATGACTACTACTTAGCAGATATTAATGTAAAGGATTATTCAAAAATCAATTTCATGTGCATATTTTATGTGGGAAAAAACCTGTAAGTTTTAGTGAATTATAAACTTTAAAAGAAACAATGATGTATATAAATAAGCAAAAAAAAAGACATTGCATTTCTAGGCTGCATTTCACAAATACCTCTTTCAAGATTGAAGAGATCATGATAACTATTAACTTTATCCTAGTCAAATCTTTTCTGGAGTATTGTGTTCTGTTCTGGTTATAATTTAGTAAAAAAAAAAAAATGATACACTACAGATTACTTAAAGAAAGATAACCAGAAAGATAAAGGGCCTTCTATCCTGAGAAAATTGTTGGTCAGCTTTGAAAAGAGAAGACTAAGGGGGCAAATTGGTTGTCTTTAAGTATTCTAATGATTTTCATATGGAAGAGGAATTGTTTTTGTTAGTGATGGGCCTTAGAGGTCATAATTGTGAGGAATTATGGAAAGTTGAGAAGATGCAAATTTAGGCCTGATGTCAGAAAGGACATCTTCAATAGCATAATGTCCTCCTTGGAAGTAGTGGATTTTCCTTCATTGGAGGTCTTCAGGCAATGCTGGATGGACACTTCTTGTTGAATTGTACCGCCTTCTTCTTTAAATATGGATGGGAGCAGATGGCCTCTGAGGCATCTGCCAAGTATGAAATTCTGTGATTCGTTTGTTCATTCTCTGCTATAGGGAAGTGGCAGGAGGGGGTTGGAATGGATGGTGGGTGGTAAGGGAGAGTAGGGCTAAAGGCAGTTTATCAGGCTGAATAAAATGTCTGCAGGCCTAATGATTTTAGAAAGCTCTTTGCAAGCCTGGCATAGATAGTTACTGCCTTCCATTATATTTCCCTTACTGCACCATGGAATGGCACTGAATGTACTGCCTTAATTGGGTGACCAGGATGCATTCAGAGTTTTAAAAGGGCCTTTATTCATTCTTCTTATTTTAATTCAAAAACTAGAGTGCTCTTTGCTACTGGTTATTATGTTAGCTGCAAAATCACCTAACGTCTATTTCAAGGGCAGAGGCAGCTCATGAAGCTCACTTTCTCAACACTTTTGCCCCTCTTCATAGCTGTAAAACCATTCTTTTTTATAAATCTCAATTCCAAGAAGACATTTAAAAAAGAAGTATAATAAAATGGGCATCTCATATATTGAAGACACATGGAAAGAGAGCTGCTGAGAAGGGAAAAGAAAGAGTACACATACATCCCTGTAGAATAGAAATCAAATTGCATTCCATTTTAAAGTTAACAGCTATTTATACTGTCAATCTTGGATTTCAAGATGGGACAACTCCCACTCAATGAAAAAAGAGGTGATGGAGGTACAAAGCAAAAAAAAAAAGCTATCTCCTAATTAGTGACATTCAGAAAACATATTTTATGTGACTAGAATAACCTTTCTAGGAAAAAATATAGACCTATTATGTACACATCTGTGGTGAAATAAGATAATAAATGTTTAAGAACAAGGCTTTAGAGTTCTTTGGAAACTCTGCATTGAATTCAGCTGTTAAAGCAACCTGATTAACCATAAAAAAGAACACTTCCCCTTTCATATTATTCTTTCATCTACTTTTTTTTCTCTGTAGACTAATTTTGGATCATTTTGTCAGGAACTATTCTGTCTTGGAGAAATAATCCCTGCAACAATATCACTATGAGGTATTTTCTCTCTAAGTGCCAAAGCACAGGTGGAATAGATAGATAGTTTATATGAAATTTAATGTGAGCCAAGAATAGGCATTTTGGAGAGAAAAATCTAATTCAGGAACCTGTGGCATAAATATTAAAAGTGCTCTAATTAAGCCAGCAAATGAAAATTTAACCATAGCCTTTTGCTAGATCATATGTCCCTGGGCTATACTTTTCAACTTGAAGCTAGCTTCCCAAAGGAGTCATCATCATCATCATCGTGAGAAAATATTGACTAAGGGACCTAATTGCATGTCATTCTGTTAAAAAAAAAAGACTATAGGACTAGGAATCAGAAGAGATGAGCTACTAGCACCATTCCTATCACATAGTAGCCACTATTTAATAAATGATTTTGTAATGAATTAATGAACATACTACTCCTACCAGCTAACATTTATATGGTGTTTTAAGAATGTTTTACATATATCATCTCATTTGATTCTCACAATATTACTGGGAGGTAGACACTATTACTAAGCTTTTTTTTTTTTTTAATAAAGAAACTGCAGTTGATAGGTTGAATTATTTGCTAGTTATGGTCATCTGCTGTCATTTACTTGACAAAAGATGTGAACTCAGATCTTCTGGATATCAAATTCAACATTTTATTCATTATGTTTCTTTAGCTTCATATTAGATAACTCTCCCTACCTCTCCCTTTTCTGACTGTGAGTAAGACAATTGGGGAAGTGAGCTTCATGTAACTTTGGAATGGGAGAGAGAACTTTAGGGGATTGTGACCAATCTTGTATGTTCCTGTGCTGAGAACTTCAAGGTGAAAACGAAGAAGAGACAAGAGAGAGAAGGACAAAGGTATAACTGTCTCAGGGAAAATCTGTTTCCAGTTTTTCACTGCTGCCCCTGACACAACACTTAAGTTTATTTGCAAAAGACAGTGGGCAAGATGCAGGAATGAACAGAGGTAGTACCTACCCATAGTGAATCTGTACCCAGATAACAGTTGAGAAAGCATCATTGGAAAATTCCTGATGCTCCAGGACTTTTTGCTGTTTTGTTTGTTCCTGAAGCTCCAATGCTGAGAATCACTGAGAGCTTTTGAATCATTTTTGAAGCTCTGTGCAGTATACTGTGTCAGGCTCTAGCTATATTGACAGAACGTTTATAACCAGAAACTGATTTATGTAGGCTCATGACCCAAATCTCAGCATAGAAGATTAGGGGTAAGAGAAGTCCAATGGAGTTTTTCCCCTAGATTGTTAAAGGCTGGAAAAAGGGAGGAACCTTTGGAACTGAAATATAGTGAACAGTTTGCCTTATTAGAGCACTACTTTTGAAATTTATTTTGATATTAATATATGCACAGTCTAATTGTATTAATCTCATTACAAAAGAAAATTCAGTGAGGGAATAAAAGGGTGAGAGTTGAGTGTTTTGATTGGGCCACAACTGAGAGATTGGTAAACACATACCCACACATACACATAGACACAAACAGACACACACAGACACATATTCACTCTAGACACTAGACAAGAATTTGGTAATCCTAGGCAGGTATGGGAGCTAACTGGCGAGGAACAATCATATATCTAGCAAGGAACAAATAATTTGACTGTTACTCATAAAGGCCCCTGGATGGTAGGTGCTTATTTTATATTCATTTGAAAAATAGAGCTCATCACTGTTTGCCTCATATGGTTATGCTGTGGATTCCTTTACAATGTATATGAAAATGATTTCTAAACCAAGCAGCAGAACACCAATTTAAGTTTTGTTGTTATTATTACTGGTATTGTTTGTGTTATTTCTTAGGGAAGAACTAGGACAAATTGTTGGAAATTGTATGAAATTTTTTTTTTTAGTAAATTGTAAGAAGCTTTTTAAACACTAAATTTGTCCAATAGTGGAACGGTATGGCTACTAAAGGTCATGATCTCTTTTTCACTTGAACACCTTTAGAATTTTCCAGATAACAATTTGAGTGAGAGGTTGTACTAAATGTTTTCAGGTCTTTTCCACCTCTAAGATGCTTTGATTTTATTTAGTCCTGACAGGTAGGGACAGCCTTTAACAAAATAGTGAAGTAAGTCAAGTTTTTCTTCACCATCCCCTATATGCCCAATTTTTCAGCCACCTTAGCTACAGTCATCTATTCCCACTTTGTTGTCCAGTGGTTATTTCTTTATCTTCCAGGAAAACGGGTTTGCACAGGAGCAAAAACTTAGTCACAACAATTCTAGAATTATTTTCATCTTATTAGTTTGACAGCATCTGGAAATTATAATAGATTTATAGAATGTATAATTGAAAAGGATCTTAGAAATAATTTAGTCCGTGTCTCTCATTTCCAGATGGAGAAACTGAGGCCAAGAGTGTTTAAGTGACTTGTGTAAGATCACATAATAATAAGCAGAACGATGAACCTAAGTCAGTTTCCCTATAGTTTATCAGTTTCCAAGAGTGTTTTATGAGTGTAGTTATTAATGGTCTGGTGTTAGGCAGTGGACAATTATACTTCCTTTGATTTACATTGAGATCAGTCCTTTTATGTTCATCCAAATTACTTAAATTATTCCCTATTGTTGGATAGTAAATAGATGAGAAGTGAGAATCCTAAATGCTTTGCTGCAAACCCTCTGATGTACTGTTTGGTGAGTCATAGTCGGATGGTTTGGGAATTCCTAGAATAGTTACCAGGTGATCTTCTGGGTACCACAGCTCATACTTTCATGCCTACTTGACTCATCATGATAAATACAATTGATAACATATTTTGGACTCATTTGTCCTTTTTTAATTGATTTTTTCTATTGAAAAAAGAAGAAGAAAATGTTTTTACAGAATTGTATAGTTAAATAAGAATATGTATGTGTGTATCCAATTAGCTAATACTTTTCTGATTCTCCCATATACCTTCATTTTTCCTTTTTATTTGTACTGGAGAAGGTAGAAGAAGAAACAGAAGAGATTGGGGCATAAGGCTATCCCTTTGCAGAAGTTATGTACAGAAAACTTTTTTATAAGCCTCTTTCTCAGGCATCTTTCCTCTATCCGTAATTATAACTGCCTGAGAGGGAGAACAATCTGGGTGCAATGCCAGCTCTTATTTTACTCTTTAGGCTGTTGTAACAGGTTATTACTTTAAATAAGATCATTTCTATAGAGCATCCAAGGGAAGCCACTATTTCTGTGGTTCAGCCATCTTTAGATCCACCGTTATTGTTTCTGGCAATGCCCATGTTGAAAGTATTTGGCATTTAGGTTCAGGAAAAATAAAGAATTTCCTCTCATCAATAACAACCTTGTGAAAAGATGACACCCAAGTCCATTATCGTCTTTCTTCAGAGAATCTATTTATACTTCATCTGTCTATAATGAATGGGCATTAAAAAATAACATAGCTAGTCTCAGAAAGGGGACAGATTAGTAGAGTTGGAAGAGAAGAGATGAGATCACTTAAGGTAATTCTACCATTTATCAATCTTTCTATCTGTCTATTTATTTCTTCATTTATTTTTGCTCTTTGTTTCACCTCACAACTTTATTTGTAGACAGAATGCTTGGTTGGAAGGCAGGGATCATGTTACTTCTGCATTTGTATAACCAGTTCCTATCAAAATGCCTGGGAAATAAGATTATATAGAATTATAGGGTCAGTACTATAGAGTTGGAAGGAATCTCAAAAGTAACATCATCCATACTTTTTGATTTATAGTTGAAAAAATTTGGTTTCAGAATTCTTAGGTTACTTGTTTACAGTTACATAGATAGTAAGTTTTAGAATTGGGTTTTGGCTCCTGGATATTAAAATTCAAACAGTTTTTTTTCCACAAAATCAAACTAATTCTTAAGGTACATTTAACAACTTCTTGTTGATTGGAATGTTGAACTTTTATTTTATTAAAAAAAAAACCCTCAACATTTATAGGAAGAGGAAATAGTATTTTGTTTATATTATTTCCTTTTCTTGCAGTTCCTGCTTTTCCCAAGAAATTAGAGGAATCACCCCATCATTATACCAACTCATCTGGGGAGGGGGTTCTGAGGGATTTAATTCATTTTTAAAAATCTTGCTTTTTCTTTTTTTCCTGTAGTTTTACAAATCTTTATCACCTTCTATACTTCAAAAATATGGCTTGATAGATTTGTCTTTGGTCTTTCTCTTTTTTTAATATCCAAAGATGACTGTTTTTTGTTGTCTCATTTTCAGTCTCAATCTGTTCCTTTTTCATCCCCAATAACTATTAAATATAATATACTTGATTTCATTATTATGTCTTTTTTTGGATAATTATAATTATCCCCTTTCTTTGTGCTTCTAGGATTTGGGTTGTTTGTATATGCTGGGTACTTCATATGTTTTTTTCCCCCTTGAATATTCATCTTTTTTAGGACTAAGCATAGATTTTCAGCATATGTCATTTTGAGTAGTCACTTAAGTTACTTAGTTTTTGTTTTAAAAATATAAATCCTTTTTCTTCTATGGTGTCTCTGATTGTAGAATTATTCTGTCTTATTAGAATTTTCTCTCTTATGTAAAAGTCAGTCTTGTATAAAACTTGTGTGTCATTGATACTGTTAAATTTAACCACTGTGGGTCTGGAATTTTGAAGCTTTTTGTTTGTTTGTTATCTGTGGATTCTTACTATTAAAGATTCCTTGTGTATACTCAGAATTTTTTACTTTCTGAATTATGCTAATTTCTGAATTATAATATCCAGGGTTTTTTTAAAATTTTCCTATGGAATACTTATGAATTTTAAGTTTTGAACACTATATCTTTAAGTTCAGTCATTTTGGCTTATAAAAATTATTTTTTTAAAATGTTGCTTTTGACTTTTCCTTAGTTAAATTTTCCTCCATTTCATTTTGCCTTTTGGTCCAAATCTGTTAATATTTCTTTCACTTATTTTGAGAGATTATCCATGATGGGTTAACAAATTCCCTACTCTACTAGTAAGTTAAAATTCTGCTTCTGGCTTGAACTTATCTTTAATTTATTAACTTGTAAATTTTATTCCTCTTTTGGAAACCATTTTGGTGAATCTTCTAGTTTTTCATTAGATGTTATTTATTTATTTTCTTTTATGTTATAATATTAGCTAAGAAAGCTTCTTATCTTCTTTAAGATTTGCAAAGTCTTGCTTTCCTTTTTATGATCTTTTTTTGTTCTTTTTTCTTTTTAGTTCAGATTTTATGGATTCTTTTTCTTTTTATATCTTTATTATGTAAATCCTTTCCTTGTATTGTCACTTTTTTGATTCCTTCTCATTTGTTGAAGAAAACAAACAAATAAACAAAAAAACTTGAGATTATGCTTAAAAACTTTCTCTAGTCTCCTCAAATTGACACATATAGAATTCAAGAGACTGGATACTTGCCAGAGTAACTTTTTAAGGAGAGACCTTGTCCTTTTCCTTGTTTAAGCTACTTTATCTTCTGGCTTAACACAACCCCTTCTTGTTTTTCCTTTGCACTTCTTTCCTTCATGTTTCCAGGCAGAATTAGTTGCTGCCACCTCTTGCTGAATGATTAGGTGAAAGATATCTTTATACAGTTACAAGAGCATCAGAAAGGCTTATACTATTGGTAGAACCTGTGCATAAAAACACAACAAAACCTGATTTTACTTATTGCATTGCTTAAGGGGTAGCAATATCAGCAGGGGACGGACCTTTTGGTATTAGTTCTCCATTATTAATAAGTTTTAAAAAATCTAGCCAGAGGTTCTGTCTTTTCCTGTGAATTTATCAACAAATACGCTATATCTGATACACAATTTTTTATTTCACATATGCAATTGAGGGGGTTGTGGAAAGTTACTAATTAGCTATCTTCCTGATCACTTGATCACTCCAACTCCCTTTCAATAGGATAATTGCTATAGCTCAGGGAGGCCAATTATATAGCAGAATGACAAGTTGCTCCTGGAAACGATATCAGCTATTTGTTTGAACTCTTGTGATTTTTACCATTCTCATGCTGGCACTGGTAGAATTTATTGGTTCTGAAGGATTGAGGAAGTTCTTTAGAAGGGTAGAGTTGGATGGGTCAAAATTGCATCATCCAGTTTAAGCAGTGGGAAAAAAAAGGCTTTGTACCATTTTAACTCTCCAGTAATTTAATTAGAGGGATTTAGGTTATTATTACCTCAATTTATGCATACTTTCAAGTTCTTATGAACCGAGATAAATGCTAAATTAAAAAAAAAACAATTCTTCTTAAAATATGGATATTTTGATAGATGACTTTTTTTGGATATGTGCAAGTACATTTTTTTGGTTGGGGAAGTTTTCAGTTCATGAAATGTTTAGATTCAGATTTAACTGAAAACTCACACGGAATGTCTTATTTAAATGACATTTTCTTGCTACAACAGAAAGAAGAAATATTTAAAATTGCATTCCCATCAGGTCAGAAGCAGGTAACGCAATGTTTTTTAGGCTTCAAAATATATACAAAGCTTGAATACTAAATCTCATTTATTCATAAAATATTAACACATTCACTATATGGAGACTACAGTGCTTAACATTGAGAGAAGGTATAATATTGGTCTTTATCAAGCCTATCTTTATCAAGACTTATCAAATCTATCAGGAGCTGGATTTTCATATGAAATCATATGACATTAAGTGGATTTTCAGATTAAAGTATAAAAATTTACAACTTCTTTCATCATCAGCAAAAATACTAGTCCTAATTGCTTAATTTGTTGTAAAATAGACTTAGACCTTCCCTAGGCCATAATTTCACCATGTCATCTATACTTTGTGATGAAAATGACAGTTTTCTGGAATACCTACCTAAAAGATGCCTCATCAGTCTTGTTTCATTTTGTAGGGTAGCTGCTTAAATTTAGACTCATATGAGACATACCATTTTGTCTGTAAGATTAAAAGAGCCACAGTTCTTCATGTGTCATAATAAAAATGAAAAAAAAATAGTTGCATGAAATATGTTGGTATTTCTTGGTATACTATTGATATTTACAAAATACTTTAACTTTGCTTGCCTGGTTTATGATATTTACTAATTTAATTCTGTTAAAACCTCTCTATGCCTCAACTTTTTCATCTATAAAATGAAGTAGTTTTTCTTAAATGCCTCTGTGAAAAAATATACACTTCCTAAGCCATAATTTTATTATTGTATTCCTAATAATGATATTATGAAGTCACTTTGATTATTTAAGATTATCTACGAGAAACATATATAATTAAGTAACATATTTGCTTTGGAAAATATCTCCTCATGGTGGATTTCTTGAAATGTCAGGAAGTGAAATGGAGAATTCCACATTGCAGTAAATTCATATTTATTATTTTTCTCTGAGACCAACTTAACATTTACTCAGCGACACGACTTTATTATTCTAAACACAGAGCAGAAGGAGTATTCATGAAGAGTGCTGGAAATGTTAGATAAGTTTTCAGTGACTGGCAGCACCAGTGCACTGAAGTTATCTTGAAGCTAACGCTCCCTTATTATTTTTTCTTGTTGCTAAAGGGGACATCTATTAATGGAGAGGCAAATTTGTGCTAAAGAATTAATTACTTCTTTTTTTTTTGTATTCATCATCATAAATTTGTCCTCCTTTGCTTAGCAAAATAGAACATGAATTTTGGTAAAAAAGAAAAAGGATCCTTGAAGATTAGAAGATGCTTTACCTTTAAGAAAAGTAGACATGGGTGACTTTGTCACTAATGGAATGGGGGTGGGTAAAGGGCACAGGCTAAAACCAGTTCTGAGTTCCCACACAACACATATACCCTTCAATCTGCCCCTGCTGTGCTAGTCCTGTGTCATTCTGTACTGAGCCCACCAGCTGGGCTTTATTATACCAATTAGAAAGGTGACCTTTTAAAGTAACCAGTGACATTTATTTATTTATTTTGCAAGGAGACAAGTGCAAGGCTGCATATGCAGAACACTCTTAAGTGGCACCGAGAAATTAAATAAATACTAGCTCCCTGGTGATTTTTGTAAAATGTTCCTGAATCTTTATCACTGACCATTAACAAAGACCAACAGAACTTAAGGAAATAGCAACCAATATGGAGCCATTTATAATAGTTGGCTTTCATCTGAGAAGAATCAAATGCCCCAATGGAATCAGAATCATTCTGTATCTCTTAAAGAAGAGGGTACAATGCCATATTTATTTAGTCATTTTTCAGTTGTATATGACTTTGTGACTGCATTTTGAATTTTCTTGGCAAAGATACTGGAGTGATTTGTCATTCCTTCTCTAGATCATTTTACAGATAAGGAAATTAGGGCAAACAGGGTTAAGTGATTTGTCCAGTGTCATGTAGCTAGTAAGTGTCTGAGGCCATATTTGATCTCAAGAAGATGAATCTTTCGAATTCTAAGCCTGGCACTCTATCCACTGTGCCATCTAACTACCCCCAGTACCTTAACTACCCCAAATCCCATGTGAATTTGGGAAGACTTTCATGAAAGGATACAAAGAGAAGAAAGCACAACTAAGAAGCAATATACATAATGACCCCAGTAAAATAAAAGAATACCACATGGAAAGTAACTAATCCTAACTTCAGAAGGTGGTAGATATACCATGCTCTTTCCTTTCAATAGTGCCATAGTAAATTTTAGATACGGAATGAAACATTTATTGTCACACATGGCTTTTATTTATGTTTTATAGAACTATATACCATTAATCAATCAATAAACATTTATTAAGCTCCTATTATGTGCTAGTCAGTATGCTAAGCACTAAAAACACACAAAAAGGAAAAAGACAACCCTCGAAAGAGATTACAGTCTAATAGGGGAAGAGTTGGGAAGAGTATTGACATTAGCAAATAATAACTCGATAAAAAGCAATAAAATTTTGATTTAAAAAATATCATGGTACTCCTTGGAAAAATCATTCACTTATTTATTCATTGCATCACTTAATATTATATACTTAAAATTTTTGAAAGTCTGAAAACCTTTAGTGTTCTATAGAATAAAAATGTGAAGCAAATATCCATATGGATAAATGATGTATAGGTGTTTCACCATTCTGCTGGCATTCTACAAAAACAATAACCTTTTCAAGTAAGAGGCACAAGATTGCATATTTTTATTAGTCATCTTTGATGATTTGAAAATCATCTCTAATGGCAGAATTTTGTAGAGTAGTCACTTGTTTCACTGAAGATGATATTTGGAAACATACTTGGAAGATAACAGCACACTTTAGGTGGGAAAAAGAAGGAAAATTAAAAAGGCAAGGAACAAAATGTTTCAGGGAGAGAACAAAAAAGGGTAATGATAATGTCATTGTTACATTGAACTTTGATATTTTCCTTCTTCTTAATATATTCCATAACATAGACCTTAAAACTAAGCTTAGTTGAGAACTCAAAGCTCTTATCCTGTTTTAATATATATTATAATTATTTTGTGTGTATGTGTTCCTTTCTTCTCTTATCAACTTCTTTTATATCAAGAGAGGGCACAGACCTCTCTTGACATTATTCAAATGTGTATTTCTAATGCCTAATATGGTGCCTTATGCTTACTCTGGGAATTTCATGAATGATCAAACTGAAAAAAGTTTCACATTAATCTTATAATCTCTCTCATGCTTCCTAAGCTTTTCAGATATATGTGTATATTACACACACCCACACTCACATACATACATATGTATACACGTGTGTGTGTATATATACACACACACACATATGTGTGTGTATGCATGCAGATTAATAATTTAAAAGGTAATTTTTTCTAATTGTTACATTCATGTTTTTAAACATACACACATACCCTATGCACACACATTTGTATATATACAGACACATTGGTAAAATATCTTCATATGAGGAATATAATTTGAGTTATTTTCAAAAATGTTGTAACTGGAATAAATTCCTAATTTGGTTTTGTTATAAATTTATCTTTATGATGCTCCAAGTCATTATTGATCAGAGAAATTCAAATTAAGACAACTCTGAGATACCACTACACACCTGTCAGATTGGCTAGAATGACAGGGAAAGATAATGGGGAATGTTGGAGGAGATGTGGGAAAACTGTTCACTGATGCATTGTTGGTAGAATTGTGAACACATTCAGCCATTCTGGAGAATGATTTGGATCTATGCTCAAAAAGTTATCAAACTGTGCATATCCTTTGACCCAGAAGTATCTCTACTGGTCTTTAAGATCTTAAGAGATCTTAAAGAAAGGAAAGGGATATGTATATGCAAGAATGTTTGTGGCAGCCCTGTTTGTAGTGGCCAGAAACTGGAAACTGAGTAGATGCCCATCAATTGGAGAATAGCTGCATACGTTGTGGTATGTGAATGTTATGGAATATTATTGTTCGGTAAGAAATGACCAACAGGAGGATTTCAGAAAGGCCTGGAGAGACTTACATGAACTGATGCTGAGTGAAATGAGCAGGACCAGGAGATCATTATATATTTCAACAACAATATTATATGATAATCAATTCTGATGGACTTGGCCATCTTCAGCAATTAGATGAACCAAATCAGTTCCAATGGAGCAGTAATGAACTGAACCAGCTACACCCAGCGAAAGAGCTCTGGGAGATGACTAAGAACCATTACATAGAATTCCCAATCCCTCTATTTTTGCACACCTGCATTTTTGATTTCCTTCACAGGCTAATTGTACAATATTTCAGAGTCCGATTCTTTTTGTACAGCAAAATAATAGTTTGGACATGTATACTTATTTTGTATTTAATTTATACTTTAACATATTTAACATGCATTGGTCATCCTGCCATCTAGGGGAGGGGGTGGGGGGAAGGAGGGGAAAAATTGGAACAAAAGGTTTGGCAATTGTCAATGTTGTAAAATTACCCATGCATATAACTTGTAAATAAAAAGCTATTAAAAATTTAAAAAGATAAATTTATCTTTATAAATTTATAAGATCACCATAGTTTTGGTAATGATTGCTCAAACTTTTGATGTATAAAGGAATGTCTTTTGATAAAATATTTGTAACAAGAAGTGACATTTAGAATAGAAAAAGTACTGGCATTTCTGTCATCTTTCACAAACCTACTATATTCCAGAGGGTATTGAGATGAGGCAGTTAGGTTATCTGGAGCGTCAGGAGGAAGAGGAACAGAGCAGAAAAGTGGTGGGTAATTAGAATTGATTAAGTTGCAACTTGCTACTCATTTCATTCCTACTTTAAGTCCTCAGGAAGATGACAGCCTAAAGCAGCTTTTATTTGCTTGGGGAATATGTAAAAATGTGCTAAAAGTCAACTACAAGGCAGGTTAGTGTTAAAGTATCACCATGTCATGTCATGTCACAAAAAGCTTGTAGGGCCACTGTGAATCCCATGATTTCCAATCTCTTTAGCCCTCAGTTCTTTTCCATTTTATCCTTGCATTCACCTGTCTGTTTGAACCAGCTTGATGCTATACTGTACACTTCTTAATGACCTTCAAAATCTTTTCTTATTAAAGATATTTACCTACCAATCATCAGCTTTGGATCACTCCTACCATCTGTCAACTTAATTCCTACTAACATGCTACTAAATGAAGCTGGAGAAAATCATGAAACCATGCTGATGGAATCCACCAAAATTATGCTATATAATCTCAAACTGGACCATCACTGTGACAAAAAAAAATCATTTTATACTTCCTGAAATGATTCATGGTCTTTTTCACACCAGAGTCTTTTCCACATTCTTACATCCCTCTCCAAATCTTCCATTGTCTCCTTTTCTCACATCTCAACCAAGAATGTTATCTCATGTTTCATTGGGGAAAAAAAAAATGAAGTCTTTTTCTTAGAATTTTCTTTTCTCCTTTTCTCTTCATCATTTATAACTCAAATAGCTTTTCCTACTATTCTATTTCCCTGTTTTACATCAAGAGATGTGAAGAGACTCTTCTCCTTGCCAAAGCAAACATGTTTGTATGCATAAGGAGGCTATTCCACAGTCTCCAGATTCTCAGATTTACTTATCCATCCCTAAGTTCTAGATATATCTTGACCTAAATATTATGCTTCTCAAAATGTTGTTTTGTACCCATATTAAACTCAAGATTTTCAAAAGTGAATTCACTATCTTCCCCCAAATCATCTCCTTTTCACATTTCCTCTATCCTTTGTCACTTAGAATTACAACCTAAATTTCATCCTTGATCTCTCAGTCTTTCTCCCCTCCCAGAGCCAATATGTTGTCAATTTCTGTTTATTTTAAGTGTGTAACATTTACCAGTGACACTCTTTTTTCTCCTGATGCTGTCAACGATTAATGTAGACTCTCATCTCTTTATTCTAGGGCTATTGCAATAATATATTGTCTCATATCTCTTCCCATCTCAGTTCATTCTTACCTCAGCTGTCAAAATAAGCTTCCCAAAGCATAAATTTAATCATGTCATTTTTCTATTCAATAAATTCTAGTGGCTCCCTATTACCTCCAGGACAAAATATAAAATCCTCTATTTGTATTTCAAGCCCTTTCCAACCTCATCTATTCCTACCTTATTCCCCATCATGTACTCTGGCATCCAAAACTAGCCTCCTAGATATTCTTCTCAAACATTATACTCCAGGTGGGAATTTTTACAAACTTTTCCTCATTATAATCTCATTTCTCATCTTTAATGCCAGGTATCCCTCGTTTCTTTCAAGTCCCAGACAGAAACCCACTTTTATCAGAAGGGTTGCCTGATTTCCCTTAATACTAGTATCATCTTTCTATTGATGTTCTCAAATTTATCTTCTTTATATCATTTGACATTGGCATTTGCATGTTACTTTTCACATTCAACTGTCAGTTCCTTGAAAGTATGATATATTTTTAGCCTTTCTTTCATTCCTGACTACTCAGACTTCTTTATCCATTTTGCTGTCATTCATGTAATCTGACCCTCTCTTCTTCTTTCCCCTTCCCAGCTTCTTTTTATGTATAGTTTTCTCCCATTAGAATGTAAACACCTTGAAGTTAGAGAATTTCAATCTTTTTGCTTCTATTCTTATTCCTATATTTACCACGGTGCCTGGCACATAGGAAGCAATTAATTATTTATTAACCACTTTCATTGACAATTCTATTGACATTTCCATGTTTCTTTGAATTCTTTATATTTATCATTCCTTGGAGAGCAATCATATTTGACTATACATATCATTCAATAAGCATTATTAAATGCCTGCTGGGTGTCAGACTCTGAGAGACAAAGTCACAAATGAATTATCTGTTTACAAAGTTTATATGCTAACATCTATAGGTATCATCAAATCTGAAATATCTACAAAAGCTCAATAACATCCCAGTCTAATAGAGCATAATAACACCCAGCCAAAACATTGACTAAAGAGAGTCCAGGACCCCCCCCCCCAAATTGTGCAGCCAAGAGGACATAACCTAGGAAGAACAAACCCAACTGAAATCTGCTCCAGGATAGACAACAGATGCTGAGAAGAGAAACCCCAGGTGAATGGCAACACAATTCATAGGGAACTTTGAGAGGACCTTCAAAAGAGAGAAAGAGCATGAAGGCTCCACAGTACCAGAGCTGTGACCTTGGTCATTTGCTTCCTGAACATTTGTCTCACTACTGTTGAAATTTAGCATCAGTTCATGTAAGTCTCTCCAGGCTTCTCTGAAATCATCTAGCGGATCATCTCTTATACACAATAATATTGCACATCATATACCATAACTTATTCAGCCATTCTCCAACTGATGGGCACGCACTGTTTCCAGTTTCTTGCCACTACAAAAAGGGCTGCCACAAACATTTTTTGCATATGTGGGTCCTTTTCCCTTAAAAAAAAAGATCTCTTTGGGATACAGGCCCAGTAGAGACACTGCTGGATTAAAGGGTATGCAGTTTGATAGCCCTTTGGGCATAGTTCCAAATTGCTCTCCAGAATAGTTGGATCAATTCACAACTCCACCAACAATGTATTAGTGTCCCTGTTTTTCCACATCCCCTTCAACATTTATCATTTTCATTTTATGCTATCTTACTCAATCTGAGAGGTATCTAGTGGTATCTCAGAGTTGTCTTAATTTGCATAAAAGTAGCATTTTGATAAAGCAAAACAAAAAATAGTTTCAATAGATATGAATAAGGAAATTGTGTGAGATGTAAAACAAATATAAATGATGACAAAACCATGTGGGGAATCTAACAGCTTTTTCTTTTCTCAGTTATATACAAAATATATTTTTAACATACATTCTTTAAAATTTTGAGATCCAAATTCTCTCTATTTGTTCTTCCCTTAATCCTAGCCTAAGAAGGCAAGCAATTTGATATAAATTATACATGTGCAGTTATAACAAACATTTTTATGTTAGCTATATTGCAAAAGAAAACAACCCAAAACTCCATATCAGATTGTTTCAATGATTACTGCTTTGTAATACATTTTGAGATCTGGTAAAGCTAGGCCACCTTCTTTCACTTTTCCCTATTGATTCCCTTTATCTTTTGTTCTTTAAAATAAACTTGGTTATTATTTTTTCTAGTTTTATACAACAATTTTGAGGCAATTTTATTGATACAGAACTGAATAAATAAATTATTTTAAGTAGAATTGTCCTTTATATTGTATTAATTCAGCTTACCCGTGAGCAATTACTATGTGTTTGATTGTTTAGATCTAATTTTATTTGCATGAAAATTTGGTAATTGTATTCACAGAGTTACTGGGTTTGTCTTAGCATACAAACTCCCACGTACTTTACATTGTCTACAGTTATTTTAAATGGAATTTCCCTTTCCACCTGTTTTTTTTTTTTATTGGTAATATATAGAAATGCTGATGATTTATGTGGATTTATTTAGTAACCTAAAACTTAGCTAAATTTGTTAATTATTTCAATTGGAGTTTTAGTTGAAGCTCTAGGATTTTCTAAATATATAATGATATTGTCTGCAAAGAATGATAGTATTATTTCCTTATTACCTTCATTAATTCCTTCAATTTCTTTTTCTTTCCTTATTGCTATAGCCATCATTCCCAGAACAATATTTAATAATAGTGGTGATAATGGGCATGTTTGCTTTACCTCAATCTATCTGCAAAGGCTTCGAAGTTATCCCTAATATAGAAAATGCTTGCTGATGGGTTTAAAAAGATGCTATTTATCTTTTAAAGAAAAGCTCCATTTATTCTTATGCTTTTTTTAATATATTTTTTTAAAAATAGGAATGACTGTTGTATTTTGTCAAAAGCCTTTTCTGCATTTATTCAGAAAATCACATAGTTTTGTTACTTTTGTTATTAATTTGGTACATTATGCTAATAGATATTAAATATTGGACCAGCCTTACATTCCTAATATAAGTCCCACCCAGTCATAGTGTGTGATTTTTGTGATTTATTGCCATAATCTCCTTACTAGTATTTTTCTTGAAATTTCTCTTAAAATTGATACCCTATTAAACAACTAGATTTTAAAAAGAGGAAGTTAAATAAAAATAATTCTCTCTCTCTCTCTCTCTCTCTCTCTCTCTCTGTGTGTGTGGATATATATATATATATATATATATATATATATATATATATATATATATATCAGTAAATAAGGTCAAATATCTATCAATGCAAAATTATAAAAAAAAACATATTGTATGTAATAAAATGCCAGCCTAAAAGAGAATTCAAATTAAATGGAAACAAATAAAATATCCAAAATAATAGGACAAGTAGAACTCTTAAAGGATCATTTCTTAGCAATTCAAATCATTCTCCAATTGATAAATGGTCAAAGGATATGAATAGATAATTTTGAGATGAAGAAATTGAGAGCATTTCTAGTCATTTGAAAAGGTACTCTAAATCACTGTTGATCAGAGAAATGTAAATTAAGACAACTCTGCAATACCACTACATACCACTTAGATTGTCTAAGATGACAGGAAAAGATAATGAATGTTGGAGGGGATGTGGGAAAACTGGGAACTAATATGCTGTTGGTGGAATTGTGAATGTATCCAACCATTCTGGAGAGCAATTTGGAACTATGTCTAAAGAGTTATCAAACTGTGTATACCCTTTGATGCAGCAATGTTTCTACTGACTTCATATCCCAAAGAGATCTTAAAGGAAGGAAAGGGACCCACATGTGCAAAAATGTTTGTGGTGGCCCTTTTTGTAGTGGCAAGAAACTGGAAACTGAATGGATACAGTAAGAGAATGGCTTAATAAGCCATTGTGTGGTATATGAATGTTATGGAATATTATTATTCTGTAAGAAATGATCAGCAGGGTGATTTCAGAGAGACCTGGAAAGACTTAAGATGCTTAGTGAAATGAGCAGAACCAGGATATCATTATACACAGCAACAGCAAGATTATTCAATGATCAATTTTGATAGACATAGCTTTTTTCAACAATGAGATGATTCAGACCAGTTCCAATGATCTTGTGATGAAGAGAGCCATCTATACATAGAGAGAGGACTGTGGGAATGGAGTGTGGTTCACACTATAGCATTTTCATTCTTTATGTTGTTGTTTGCTTACATTTTATTTTCTTTCTCATTTTTTCCTGTTTGATTTTATTTTTCTTGTGCGCAAGATAATTGTATAAATATGTACACATTTATTGGATTTAACATATAGTTCTACCATGTTTAATGTATATTAGATTTCTTGCCTTCTAGGGGAGAGAGTGGGGAAGGGGAGAGAAATTTGGAATACAAGGTTTTACTAGGGTTAATGTTGAAAAATATGCATGCATATGTTTTGAAAATAAAAAACTTTAATAAAAAATAATTTCTTAGCAAAGGAAACTGAATTATCCATAATAAGATCACTCAAAAAATTTTAAAATTCCTGATACAGATGGATTTACAGGAGAATTCTTTAAACTTTCAAAGGACTTACTATATTAAAATATCATTCTTCAAAATTGAAAAAGAAAGCTTATTACTAAAAATTTTATGTCACAAAAATAGTCTTGATACCAAAATAAAAGTATAAAAAAGAGTACAGAAAATAATATTATTAATGAAAATTCAAAAATATGTATTTTATTTATATTGGATTTTTATTAAATTTTATATTAAATTATATTGAAATTGAATAGAAAAAAGATCACAACAATTTATTGAAAAAAAAGTCATTCACTATAATCAAAATGGATTTATATCAGGTTACAAATATTGTTAATCATTAGGACAAAATAATTTAATTAATCATATTAAAAAGAAAAAAACATAACTATGATCAATAAAGACAGACAAATTGTTTGATAAAGTATTATTATCATTTTTATAAACAAACAAACATTATAAAGTATGTGTGTGAGGAAATCTTGTTAACATAATGATACTTCTTAATCTAAAGCAAAAATCTATCATCATATTAAACAAGGAAATTATACCAATAAATGTAAAAGTAAACTAGAGATGTCACATTCCTTCACTGGTATTTTATATAGTTCAAAAAATTCTAACAGTAATGATAAAACAAGAGTTAAATATTGAAGCATATACATAGGCAATGTCCCTATTTATTGATGATATGGTGAATTAGGAAAATCTAAAGAAATTATCAAAAATAAATGAGATAATTCACAGTGAGTAAGGTTTCAGGTGATAGAGTAAATTTCCCAAAAACAACAACAAAAAAGCTTGTCAAAATTCAATAGGTAATAATAGAAAGGGAAATCTAATTCACAATTACTAAAAATACATAAAAATGCCAGACTATCAAAATAAATATTTATACAATATCTTTATAAAATACTTAGTAGAAAAAAATTAACAACTTAATTGGAAGAACTTTCAATGCTGTTGGATGCATGTGATTATTATGAAAATACCAATAACAACAAGATTCCTTTGCAGATTTAGTGTCAATCCAAATTCCAGAAGGGACACTCTACAGAGAAATACAGAACAATGCAAAATTCATTAGGAGGAGTAACAAAAAATTCTAGAATATCAAAGGAAATCTTGAAAAATGTAGGAGAGAAGGAGGATTTCTAGATCTTTAGCAGGATTACAATATTATAATCATCAAAACAATTGCAGTTTAAGAATTCAAAAAGTAGAACAATAAAACAAATTAGAAAAGGAAGAATCATAAGTAATTAAGTTCAGTATCTCAATCTTCAATAAAGAATAGCTGAAGAAGCTAAACAATTGTCCTGAAGAAATTTTCTCACAATAACCTGCACCACATATACCATAATAAATTTAAGATTTTTCCAAAAGATGTAACTAATAGGCAAACATAATTCAATAACCATCTGGTCATAAATATCAAGTGAGGCATAAAACATGGAGATATATATTTACTAAAAGTATTTGTCTTTGCCAAGGAATATGTCTAAAAGGAGTTCCATATGGAGGTGATGTCCTCCAGATATTCCTGTTTACAAATGATATGTTATTTGCATCAATTTCTAGGATAGTACAGGGTCTTTCAAAAGACATCCGACATAAAATTCCATCTGGGAAAAACAAGTTCACAGAGATTATATATTTTTCAAATTATCATATAAACTATAAAATGAAAAGTCAAAAGAAGTATTGTGTCAAAATTAATCTTTTACACACTCTGCTGAATAATCAGCCATAGCCAAAATTCACCAAGAATTAAAATGCAGATTTATTGCTTTCTCCTGTA